>NC_135433.1:33203603-33441103 GCF_051991255.1 Vanacampus margaritifer
AAATGTTCTTCATGTTGAACTACAATATAGAAACAATTTATAAATCTCAGGCTTATGCGGTATTTGTAAAACATGCTAATTACCTGATCAAATCTTTCCCCCCACCCAGTCGCATTTCGCAAATTCACTTATTTGCGGATTTCTTTTTCCTCTATGATTTGCTGAATGACTCACCTTTTTGCTCTTCCTGTATTCAGGTCAAAGCCATAATACAAAAGTATTGCTCTGTTGGCCTCTAAAGACATTTATTAAATTTTTTGGTGCAGGCGTCAATTACTCTTGGATTTCTTTTGACCCGATTTGGACATTTTCATTTAGGGTTATAGTACTCACTTTTGTTGCTTGCTGTCATGTTTTGGTTTTGGTTCTGTCATGTTCAGTTTCTGCTTTCCTTGTGTGTTTTCCTTGTCTTGTTGATTGTGACCCTGCCCTTCCTTGTGTTGTCCAATCAGTGCCCTCAGCCACTTGTGTCTGGTCCAGGTGTGTCTTGTTGCGTCATTAGTGTTGGTGTATTTAGTCTGCTGTCTCTCCTCTGTCTGTGTTGGTGCATTGTGGTATGTATGTTTGTCCTCATGTCACGCTGCCCTGTTTTCTGTTCCCTCCCAAGTTCTAGTTCAAGTTCATGTTTTGTTGCTGTCTGTTTTTTTTTGTTCCCTCTTTTGTTCAAGTTCAAGTTCATGCTTTGTTTTATGTTTTTGAACTTTGGAAACCTTTTTGTTAATAGAAATTAAATCCCTTTTTTTTTGAACTACACCCCTGCCTCCTTGCTCTGCCTTCCCGCATCTGGGTCCTAAAGCCCCCCGTTTTGACAGAATGCACCAACCAGAGAAGGACCCAGCGGGAGTGCTGAAAACCATGATGCGGAATCAGGAGGCGCGCCTGTCGCGCCAGGAGGAGCTCCAGCACGTCATGGCCGCCCAAATGGACCTGCTGTCCTCTTTGGTTAAGGAAGTTGGGCGTCCTTGGGCTTCAGATGCTGGAGCTCGGAGTCGCCAGCCGCAACTCCCCGAGCCACGTCTGCCGCCGCAGCCCCAGGTCCCCGTGTCGGCTCCGCCGCAGCCCCAGGTCCCCGTATCGGCTCAGCCGCAGCCTCAAGTACCTGTCCTACCACGCCTGCCGCCGCTGCCTCAAGTCCTCTGCCAGGTCTGCCGCCACAGCTTCAAGCCTCTCTGCCAGGACTGCCGCCGCATCCTCATGTCCCTTTCCCTGCCAGGACTGCCGCCACAGCCTCAAGTCCCTATCCTGCCAGGTCTACCGTCGCAGCCTCAAGTCCCTATCGTGCCACGTCTGCCACCGCTGTTTCCAGTTCCCGAACCACGTCTGCCACCGCTGTTCTCAGTCCCCGAGCCACGTCTGCCTCCGCAGCCCCAGGTCCCCGTGTCGGCTCCGCCGCAGCCCCAGGTCCCCGTGTCGGCTCCGCCGCAGCCCCAGGTCCCCGTATCGGCTCAGCCGCAGCCTCGAGTCCCTGTCCTACCACGCCTGCCGCCGCTGCCTCTAGTTCTCTGCCAGGTCTGCCGCCACAGCTTCAAGCCTCTCTGCCAGGACTGCCGCCGCAGCCTCATGTCCCTTTCCCTGCCAGGACTGCCGCCGCAGCCTCAAGTCCCTATCCTGCCAGGTCTGCCGCCACAGCCTCAAGTCCTCTGCCAGGTCTGCCGCCACAGCTTCAAGCCTCTCTGCCAGGACTGCCGCCGCATCCTCATGTCCCTTTCCCTGCCAGGACTGCCGCCGCAGCCTCAAGTCCCTATCCTGCCAGTCCCAGAACCACGTCTGCCGCCACAGCCTCAGATCCCTGAGCCACGTCTGCCGCCGCAGTCCCAGGTTCCCGTGCCGGCTCCGCGGCAGCTCCCGGACTCCGTGCCGGCTCCGCGGCAGCTCCCGGACTCCGCGCCGGCTCCGCGGCAGCTCCCGGACTCCGCGCCGGCTCCGCGGCAGCTCCCGGACTCCGCGCCGGCTCCGCGGCAGCTCCCGGACTCCGCGCCGGCTCCGCGGCAGCTCCCGGACTCCGCGCCGGCTCCGCGGCAGCTCCCGGACTCCGCGCCGGCTCCGCGGCAGCTCCCGGACTCCGCGCCGGCTCCGCGGCAGCCCCAAGTCCTCGAACCACGTCAGCCGAAGTCCAAAGTCCCCGAGCCACGTCAGCCGAAGTCCAAAATCCCCGAGCCACGTCGGCCGTCGGAGCCTCAGGTCTCCGAGCCACGTCGGCCGTCGGAGCCTCAGGTCTCCGAGCCACGTCGGCCGTCGGAGCCTCAGGTCTCCGAGCCACGTCGGCCGTCGGAGCCTCAGGTCTCCGAGCCACGTCGGCCGTCGGAGCCTCAGGTCTCCGAGCCGGCTCTGCGTCAGCCCCCGGACTCCGTGCCGGCTCTGCGTCAGCCCCCGGACTCCGTGCCGGCTCTGCGTCAGCCCCCGGACTCCGTGCCGGCTCTGCGTCAGCCCCCGGACTCCGTGCCGGCTCTGCGTCAGCCCCCGGACTCCGTGCCGGCTCTGCGTCAGCCCCCGGACTCCGTGCCGGCTCTGCGTCAGCCCCCGGACTCCGTGCCGGCTCTGCGTCAGCCCCCGGACTCCGTGCCGGCTCTGCGTCAGCCCCCGGACTCCGTGCCGGCTCTGCGTCAGCCCCCGGACTCCGTGCCGGCTCTGCGTCAGCCCCCGGACTCCGTGCCGGCTCTGCGTCAGCCCCCGGACTCCGTGCCGGCTCTGCGTCAGCCCCAAGATTCCGTGCCGGCTCTGCGTCAGCCCCAAGATTCCGTCCCGTTTTCACGTCAGCCCCAAGATTCCGTCCCGTTTTCACGTCAGCCCCAAGATCCCGTCCCGTTTTCACGTCAGCCCCAAGATCCCGTCCCGATTTCACGTCAGCCCCAAGATCCCGTCCCGATTTCACGTCAGCCCCAAGATCCCATATCAGCTCCGCGTCGGGCCAGGTTTCCGTCCCGTTTTCACGTCAGCCCCAAGATCCCGTATCAGCTCCGCGTCGGCCCAGGTTTCCGTCCCGTTTTCACATCAGCCCCAAGATCCCGTATCAGCTCCGCGTCAGGCCCAGGTTTCCGTCCCGGCTTTGCGACAGCCCCAGGATTCCGGATCAGCTCCACAGCAACTTCCGGCTCCGCGTCAGCTCCAAGTTCCCATATCAGCTCCACAGCAGGCCCCGGACTCCGTGCCGGCTCCGCGACAGTCCCCGGACTCCGTGCCGCCTCCACGGCAGCCTCAAGTCATCGCGCCTCGTCGGACGCCTCCACGGCAGCCTCAAGTCTTCGCGCCTCGTCGGCAGCCTCCACGGCAGCCTCAAGTCTTCGCGCCTCGTCGGCAGCCTCCACGGCAGCCTCAAGTCTTCGCGCCTCCACGGCAGCCTCAAGTCTTCGCGCCTCCACGGCAGCCTCAAGTCTTCGCGCCTCCACGGCAGCCTCAAGTCTTCGCGCCTCCACGGCAGCCTCAAGTCTTCGCGCCTCCACGGCAGCCTCAAGTCTTCGCGCCTCCACGGCAGCCTCAAGTCTTCGCGCCTCCACGGCAGCCTCAAGTCTTCGCGCCTCCACGGCAGCCTCAAGTCTTCGCGCCTCCACGGCAGCCTCAAGTCTTCGCGCCTCCACGGCAGCCTCAAGTCTTCGCGCCTCCACGGCAGCCTCAAGTCTTCGCGCCTCCACGGCAGCCTCAAGTCTTCGCGCCTCCACGGCAGCCTCAAGTCTTCGCGCCTCATCGGCAGCCTCAAGTCTTCGCGCCTCCACGGCAGCTTCAGGACCCCGGGCATTCTCACCCTCTGCAGCCCCGGGCCTCCTGGCTTCGGCCGCTCTCGTGCGGGGTCTCTTCGCTTCTTCCATGGCGGCGTCAGGCCCATGGGGGTGGACAGGAGATGTTCATCCCACGGCCGTCCTATTCCGGTGTGGCGTCCGGGGCGCCCTCCAGATCAGCGCCGCCGGGCTCCCCTCGTCTGGCGTCCGGGACGTCCCCCGGACTAGACTGGAGGGATGTGTCAGGTTCCCGCCTCCGCGCCCCCTCCGCCCGCCCTGTTTTTGAACTTTTTAAGGGACGTCTGGAAGCCGTCCCTCGACGGAGGGGTTCTGTCATGTTTTGGTTTTGGTTCTGTCATGTTCAGTTTCTGCTTTCCTTGTGTGTTTTCCTTGTCTTGTTGATTGTGACCCTGCCCTTCCTTGTGTTGTCCAATCAGTGCCCTCAGCCACTTGTGTCTGGTCCAGGTGTGTCTTGTTGCGTCATTAGTGTTGGTGTATTTAGTCTGCTGTCTCTCCTCTGTCTGTGTTGGTGCATTGTGGTATGTATGTTTGTCCTCATGTCACGCTGCCCTGTTTTCTGTTCCCTCCCAAGTTCTAGTTCAAGTTCATGTTTTGTTGCTGTCTGTTTTTTTTTGTTCCCTCTTTTGTTCAAGTTCAAGTTCATGCTTTGTTTTATGTTTTTGAACTTTGGAAACCTTTTTGTTAATAGAAATTAAATCCCTTTTTTTTTGAACTACACCCCTGCCTCCTTGCTCTGCCTTCCCGCATCTGGGTCCTAAAGCCCCCCGTTTTGACACTTGCATTTTAGACATTAGCTTTACACTCTTTCACTAACGTGTCATTTTTTTCTGCGTTGTCCCAAAAAAGATATTAGAATAAATGTTTGGGGTGTACTGACTTTTATGAGATACTGTATATATTTTGAACTCAGTCACTGCCATTGACAGCCATAGACGTCAAAAATTAATTTGAACTATTTCTATTAGTTTAACTTTTTTTCTCCATTTTTCTTAACAAGAGTATGAAAACCTAGAAATATTTTTTTGGTACATTTAGAACAGATAGAACATTTGTGATTAATTGTGAGTTAACTAGTGAAGTCATGCGATTATTACAATAAAAAAATTGTACTCACCTGACGCCCTAATTTTTAATAATATATATTTTTTTAATATTTTTTTTTTTAAAGAAAAAGATTATTAAAAATGAGGGGCATCAGGTGACTCCAATTTTTAATCGTAATTAATCGCATGACTTCACCAGTTAACTCACGATTAATCACACATTTTAGATCTGTTCTAATACAATAAAAAAAATCTAGGCTTTCATACTCTTGTTAAGTAAAGTGGGAAAAAATGTTGAACTAATAGAAATAGTTAAAAGGATTTTTTTACGTCTAAAGCCGTCAATGGCAGTGAATGAGCTAAAAAACAAATTCGGAAAAATAGTGACAAACAAATCTTTAGGAGGGATTTAGTGGGAAAAAAAAACATGCTGGTAATGAGAAAATGTTCAATGTTGTTATAGTATTTCTTCCAAAATAATAAGAAAACATCAATTAAACATGAATTTGCTTCATGTAGCTTTCAGGCCTTGACTTTCACCTTTGATCTAGTGCAAAACTGCACACCGTCATTCCAGCGTTCAAATCAAGTCTGGTTCAGAAGTGGAGAGCTAAGCAGACATTTTTGGATCTTGCTTTGTGTTTTCAGAAATGCAAGTTGGTGGACACGACGCCCCTGCGCAGCTGCAGCCTCCTGAGGGAGAAATGCTCCTCCGGGGAGCCGTGCTGCGAACCCTGCTCCTTCTGCCATTGTCGATTCTTCAACACCATCTGCCGCTGCTGGAAGATTAAGTCTCCGTGCTCCAAGAGGAGTAAAATTCCATGCAGAAGTTTTACGAAAACATCATGAAATCACGAGGCGGAGGGCAAGGAGAAATCGTATGGCAAACTAACAGACAAAGCTCATTGATCAAAGTGTCTTGAGCTGATGTTATAGGATGATGATTGATGTGAGGCAGTGCCTAGAAAAAGTCTACACACCCCACTTCAAATGTCAGGTTTGTGTAGTATAAGAAATAAGAAGGGGTGCCAAAATTTGTGTGTTAATTTTGAGCTAATTTAAAGTTCCTTTAACGCCACTCATTTTTTAATGACTCTTACCTGGAAAGGCGGTACTGGGGGAATTCTATTTAGAAATAATACATTTGATAATAATGCATATATTTGTGGAGACTGGTGTCAATTTGTATTTTACAATTTGAAAAATGTGCAGAAATTAACAAGTTACTTCATGTTAAAGATTAGATAGCTCTTAAAATGAAAAGAAACATGCACTGAGCTGTCACCAGTGTCTTACAAATGCAATTATGCAACATAAATCAATATCACACTCATTTTTTACAGTACAATTATCTTTTTAATTTGAACTCAACTTATGAATTAGAATTGTATGAATTTCTAAAAGATGCAGCCACATTTCTCTAACATTTTTTCCATGAAAACTAAAAAAACAAAAAACATTTTATTGTACATTCAGAACAGACATAACATTTGTGATTAATTGTGAGTAACTATTGAAGTCATGCGATTAATAAGGATAAAAAATAAAAAAAAGTAATCACCTGACACCCCTAGAAATAAGACCAAGATAAAAAAATTCAAAACCGTCGCACCAACATTAATGTGACATATTTGGCAGACAGATGGGTGGGCCGGTGCAGCAGAAGGAGTTTCTTGGAGATGCACCTGACAGAGCGAAATAAACCTAACATCTGCTCAGACCACGTCTAAGCATTCCATTCAGAATATGTCAACAGTAGGCAAGAAAAACCCTGAATCCTTGTATGATGTACTTTTTAAATCATCCTACTGAATGGCTACAAACAATAATATGGTAAATGATCTAACTTGCTGCACCTCATGGCGCCAGTCAAAAAAAAAAAAGCCTTCAATGGGAGTCAGCACACACCTGCCGCCATTTAACTCATTCACTGCCAGTAGCTATAGACTTTGAAATAAATTCATTTGAACTATTTCTATTAGCTTAACTTTTTTTTTCTTCCATTTTTATTAACAAGAGTATGAACACCTAGATTTATTTTTTTTTTATATTTAGAACATAAAAAAAAAAAACTAGTGAAGTCATGCGATTAATTACGATTACACATTTTAATCGCCTGATTCCCCTAATTTTTAATAATCTTTTCTTTTAAACAAAATTTTATTTGATTTTTTTATTTTTTTTTATTAGGGTCTCCAGGCAATCGACAATTTTTAATCGTAATTAATCGCATGGCTCCACTAGTTAACTCACGATTAATCACAAATTTTATATCTGTTCTAATACAATAAAAAAAAAATCTAGGTTTTCATACTCTTGTTAACAAAAGTGGGAAAAAATGTTAAACTAATAGAAATAGTTCAAATGAATTTTTGACGTCTATAGCCGTCAATGGCAGTGAGCATCCAAACAAAGTTCATACATTTTTGCTTTGTAGTAGAAGCCTGAAAGTTTGGTGCTAAAACTGACTGACCAGATAGTTCAACCTTGTTTTAAAATGTTTTCAAAAACACACTTGAAATCTCCGAAACATGTCGGAAATTATGATTTTATACTTCCCCTCTCAAAAAGATGTTTTAATTATAGTCAATTGATTTGCACAGGTTATAGGTCACATTCATGGTGGAAGAAAAAGATTGATCTTGGTCCAATTTTTTTGTTCTCGCTAAAACCTGCCATTTGAACAAGGCTTTTCATATCCACTGTATTAAAAATAACAAAGAAAACATTACAGGGAATATCTACATATTATGTACATATACAAATGCTATGTTTCCATTTACATACATATATTGATCTACGTAAGAACAGCTGCCCAATGTGTGCCAGCATTTAATTTTTTTTGTACAGTACTTACCAAATACTGTATATTAAACCATTGAAACTATTTATGTCAAGCATCATAATGTGGTTTAACGCAGACTTTTTCATCTTCAGTGAGCTCTAAATGTTTCCCCATTTTGAATGGGAATGAGGAACTTGAAACTGATCCCTGGGCTTGCCTGAGAAGTCAGAAATAATTCAAGCATGAAATCCAACCACTAAACTATTTCCATATCCTTGTAATCAAAAGGCGGCATGGTTCTCTGGATTACAATAAATGAAAACTACCATTTTAGTTGAAGAGCTGTTCTATACTGCTGTATTTAACATCACATAAACATTAAAAATATTTTTAATTGAACAATACATTGCGTTTTGGTCTAATATATTTGTTTAGCACACCACATATGCAATACGTATTTAACAGGGTGTGCTTGTGTAAATATGTGTAAAATATTTTATCTACACTTACACGTTTCATGATGGATGGATGTCCCTAATTTTAGATGTCCTAAATTGTAGATGATAGTAAATAATAATAAAAAATAAATATTTATATATATATATATATATACACGCCACACACACTTATGTGCATACATATGCATATATACAATTCTTTCTATATGTTATTATTCTTGACATGCATTAGAAAAATCTCTTTAATACTTTTTTTTTTAAACAATAATTATAAACTACACTGACATTTCATAACCATTTAAACCTTGCATTTGCACATGTATTTGAAATTCATAATTGAGTAACACAGTTTCAAGTCACAATCAAAATGATTGCACACTTTCACTGACAAACATCTCTGCTTCACATTTGTTCTGGTTTTTGTTTTCCTAAATGTCGATGTTCCGGTCAGTTCATTGTTGCTGACTTTGTGGTGGAAAAGCTTCTGAACACAGCAAGGGAGAATATTACTTATAATATTTACTTTGAACATAAATGGGCGGTTTTAAAAAACATCAGATTGTTAAATGTAAGTATGTGGGGTTTTGTAAATATATAATTGGTAGGCGCATAATGATCGGCAAGAAGTTTGGTGGTTTTGTGATTAAAATTAAAAACATGGTAAGCCCATTTTATTTGATATTTTCTTGACTCAAGATTTTTCTTAAATGATTCCAGTATTTATTTGCTTTCAGCTACATTTTGGGTTTTGGGGGCCTTTGTGTCCTGAAATTAGAAATAATGACTATGTAAGGGCATCCTATTGACAACACTATTATTTCTGTGATTGCTCATTATGAAATCCATTCCACTGTTTATTCCCCCCCAGTATTTTCTTCCAAGGAGAGCACTTATGGTTCACCGAGGTTATAGATGTATATGTCAAGTACAATCAAAACAAACATACTGTAACTTAAAGAGGAATGCTATACTACCTGGGGTAGACACCAACCATATGCACCGTATTATTAAGAGTTCTGAAATATGGTTAAAAAAATTGTTAATTAAAATGCACAATGCATTCCATTTTTATGAAATTAGTATTTTGTCATTGGAAATGTATAAATGCAAGTCTGTTAAAAATGTGCTACCTTCACACATTAGTCATGTGGTCCACAGGAAGTTGCATCAGATTCTAAAGTGAGTTGACGCATGTATTTTCTGCATAGTCGGTGATTTTCTCTTACTTAAAAGACGCTATTTCTTTATTTCAAAGAAACAATCTCTTGTTGAATCAATGTGCTTAGTGTCAACATGCTATTGGCAAAAAATGCCATGTGGCTATATTGAATGCATTTTCTATTTCTAGGCTAAAATCTCACTCAAGTTACTTTCAGTCCTGTTACTCTAATGAGGAGTTTCCCTTTCAGTACAACAAAACAATGATGCCTGAAATGGGCCAATACACATTGTTAAAAGTTCAATGTGTACTATTAGATTTAAAGATGAAAAATGGCAGAAACTGGAGTTTATTTTGGGAACGAGTCGGTGGAATGGCCCCCCAGAAAACATCAAATAAAAAAGATGTTATTAAAATAAGTTTACATGTACTTTTAGCATTTGTGTATTGAACTTACAAAATGTCGCATTCCTACTGACAACAGGACTGAAACACATTTCAGGCCATCTGTGGAAAATGTTGTCAGGCTGGATGAGAACACGTGAATGTTAGTCAGAGTCTAAATCAGAAAGAAGTTCCTTTGAGAATCAAAGCACCGGTGCAGCATTATCACTTGAGCTACATGCAAGATGGCGGACTGTTCGGAGCTCACTTTCAATATCGACCACGGTTATCTGGAGGGTTTGGTGCGCGGATTTAAAGCCGGGCTCCTTACTCAGACTGACTATCACAATCTGGCCCAGTGCGACACACTTGAAGGTGAGAGCATGATGTCGCAGCCTTTTGCTGATCATGTAAGGGGATGATATTGCAATTTAATGCTCTTGATAGAAATCCTGCATTTGGTTTTCAGCGAGACAAAAAAAAGCAATGTTAGTTTTATGTTGTAACAATCAGGGTTGGGAGGGTTACTTTTAAAGTGTAATCCGTTACAGTTACAAGTTACCTGCTAAAAAATTGTAGTTAGTAACGTAATCCAAGTACCATAATATTAAATAAAGTAATGTAACTGGATTACTTTTGGATTACACCAATATTGAGTATGCTCATGAAGACAAAATAAAAATAAATATCACCACAATATATATTCTATACAATGTGCCCCTTTTATTTGCGGGTGAAAGGGACCCGGGCAGCCTACAAATAGTAAAAATCCTTGTGTAATTAAAAAGCATGTAGGCTATTGATTGATTGATTGATTGATTGATTGATTGATTGATTGAAGGTCATATGCTGTTTTCGAACTGTCACAAGAATGTTCAACCGTATCTTTGTCCTCTAGCTTAATGCTATCATATAATGTGAAAATGCCATTAGATGGGCTAACAAAAGTTAGATTTAAACACTCCTTTAATAGAGAGAAATTAAAAAAATTAAAAAAATCCAATAATGTTCCAGTTAAAATATATTGCTTGTAAAAGTTACATAAAAAATATTACTTCAATACATATTTCAAAACAAGCTTTTCTAAATCGCAAAGAAATTAATTTGTTATTATTTAAGTAACAAATGTATTATGTAAATAAGTAACTATATCACATTGAAAAGTTGGCTGTATTTGTATTTGCTATTTTACTTTTTTACTATTTTATTTACTCTCCTGTCAGCAGTAGTCAGATGCTTTGCCTGGAGCACTGATCGTTTCGAAAAATTCAACAAATTTTCGTCATATTTTTGGTCACAAATTTTTCAGATGAAAATCAAACGAAAACCAAAACAGAAGCCATTCATTTATTGAGTGAACTAAAATTGACTGACAATTTCGTCAATGACTAAAATGAAAATAAAAACAACACAGTAACTAAAATTCACACACTCTAAAAACATTGGGTCAAAAATGGACCGATCCTCTACTTGGGTTAATTTGACCCAACTTTGAGTCAAGAAATGGGTCTTAAAAAAAAAATTTGGGTCATTTTGTATAAAACAACCCAGAAAGTTGGGCCAAATTGACTCGATTGGTCCATTTTTGATCCATAATTGAGTTACTTTTGACCCAATTGTTTTTAGAGAGCACAAACCAATCATAAGGAATGAAACGCTTTAACGTTCAAACATGTTTACATTCATTGTGCAGCTGTAAGAGTTAATATCAAGCACTTTTTTTTTTTAGGTGAAAACTAAGTTATAAAACAGCATATTATATTATAGCATATTATTGTCAGTTCAACATGTTTCATTGAAACAATTACTAAAGACACGGTTGTATTAAATGTGTCTCGCGTGTTAAACTACATTTACAATTGGGCGTGTTATAATTTTCTATATAAAAGTTGAAATGTATGCTGAAGGAAAACATCGCTCTGTATTTCGTCGACTAAAATTCCTCTTTGAATTGAAAATTGGATTAAAACTAAAATACAATCAAATGAGTAAATTATGACTGAAGACTTAATTCATGAATTTTAGTCAAAAAACTGTAACTAAAACTAAATTAAAATTTCTTGTCAAAATGAACACTCTATTTAAAAAAAATATTAGTACTTATATGATATTATAACGATATTTATTGTATTGCCTTTAAATGTGTGCGCCGCAGTTTTGCTGAGCTTCCCTCTCTCTCAGATATGAAGCTTCACCTTCAGAGTACAGACTACGGCAAGCTGCTGTCCTCAACGGAGGACGAGGACCTGACCGTGTCCGTGGTGGACCGCAAACTGAGGGACAACCTGGTCACTCAATTCAACTGCCTCCGTTCCAACAGTCTGCCACCGCTCTCCAACTTCCTTGATTATATCACGTACGTGTGATTAACGTTGCGAGTTTTAGCGGCTGCGACCTGCTTGACTAAAACATTGAAAACTCAACTTGACAGGTCTGTTTACATACCGGAAAGTGCATTTTTTAAGAAGAGTGGTTTGGGATGTTTTGTTTTTTGTTTATTTGAGTTGACAACCCACCAGTTTGCTATTACGCGGCGTGCAGAGGCCACCTCAAGAAGCAGATCCAGTATCCTGGAGGGAGTCCTGGAGACTATTAAAGTCGGATTTAGGGATTTGGAAGAATTTTGACACTTATAATAGCAACTCAAAGATAAGAAACAGAACTACTAACGATATCTAACTTCATCCTATTCACTATAAAACCCACAAAGACAGCTAAGCTAACTTCACAGTTTATCCCGCTGACAGCTGCGCAAACATAAACTAAACTTCATGTTAGTTATGCATATAATTGTGTGATGCTAAAGATTGGAGGACCAAAATGCTGGGTAGGAGGGAGGCAAGCAAATAATTTATTTTCCAGAACAAAAAGGCAAAGAATGAAAATACTAAAGCAACCAAAGTCCAAACAAAACAAGATTCAGCGATAACAAAAGAAACACAGAGAAGTGGTGCGACTTATTAACTCATTCACTGCCACTGACGGCTATAAACGTAAAAAAAATAATTTTAATTATTTCTATTAGTTTAACATTTTTTTCCACTTTTGTTAACAAGAGTATTAAAACCTAGAATTTTTTTATTGTACATTTAGAACAGATATGAAATTTGTGATTTATCGCGAGTTAACTAGCGAATTAAAGCAATTAATTACGATTAAAAACTTTAATCGCCTGACGCCCCAAATTTTTTATATTTTTTCTTTTTTTTCATTAATTCACTGCCATTGACGTCAAAGATTCATTTTAACTATTTCTATTAGTTTATAACATTTTTTCCCCCCACTTTTGTTAACAAGAGTATGAAAACCTAGAATTTTTTTAATTGTACATTTAGAACAGATATGAAATTTGTGATTTATCGCGAGTTAACTAGTGAAGTCATGCGATTAATTATGATTAAAAACTTTAATCGCTTGATGCCCCAAATTTTTTATAAATATTTTTTTTTTATTAGTTCACTGCCATTGACGTCAAAGATTCATTTTAACTATTTCTATTAGTTTCACATTTTTTCCCCACTTTTGTTAACAAGAGTATGAAAACCTAGAATTTTTTTAATTGTGCATTTAGAACAGATATTTAATTCATGGCAGTGAATGAGTTAAGCACAATGAACTGACAAAAACTGAAAGAAACCATGTGACTAAATATTTCTATAAATATGACATCAAAATGTCATCACTAATAGAGTTTTGCCTTTGTTGCCATAGCTACGGCTACATGATAGACAACGTGGTGTTGCTGATCACTGGGGCCCTGAAACAGAGGCAGGTCGAAGAACTCCTTCCACGTTGCCACCCCCTCGGTGCATTTGACCAAATGGCGGCAGTGGGCATGGCACACACTCCCACCGAACTCTACACAACCATCCTGGTCGACACCCCACTCGGTGACTCACGACACACTCGTGCTTTCGATGTGCAATTCTCACCTGATGCCACAAACGTCATTTTCACTATCTATGAGGCCTCGCAAAGACTGAGCTGCGATTGCCAACCACTGTGCCGAAGCCAAATGATCTAATTTCACTTCAATTGGTCAAAAAGCTAATTATACTGTAGTTACAATAAACAATCTTTGTTATATCTTTGCCAGCGACATATAGTGAGAAGCCGGAGAATTACAAGTGTTAACTTTCCTTGACACTTATTTTGTGGAGATTTTACTCATCTGAAATATGTGGCTTGGCTCAATATAAGTTGTGAAACACTGGCCTAAAGCACTTAACTGCAAAACAAAGGAAATCAAGCAGCTGGTTTAAATTACGGGTATCATTTGATACTCTTTAAACCCGCCACCAAATTCAATGCACTGCAATTACAATAGTATCCCAAGCCAAATATCTGCTGAAATCCACCTGCTTCCTATTTGGAAAAGTGTCTACAGCACCAATGTTAATATAAAACAAGCCATTCTCACTATATATTATATTGCATTGGATGCCTCACAAAGGCAAATGTCTGCTTTCAATTGTTTGTAAAAAGAAAATCAAAATCCACCAGCTCCAAAGTGTAACAATACAAGTATTAGGGATTGTACAGGAATTATCAGTTGTTTAGAAAAATCATCCTTTGAAAACAACTAATTAACAAAACAAAACAAAGCATACATTTGTAACATGTCGTGGTATGAAATGATGAAAGAATATCTCAGTGTGTTCTGTGTGTCACAGGTCAGTTTTTCCAGGATGCTGTGTCCGAGTCTAACTTGGATGAGATGGAAGCTGAAATACTGAGAAACAAACTTTATAAGGTGGCATACAGTACGATTCTAATGTGCCATATAATGTACAGTACAATATTTCTGATGTATTAAAGAGTGTAGAATTTAGTGCCGTCTAGTGGTGTACTAATAGAATGCAACAACATAAGTTCAAAGCAGGCGCACTGCAAAGTGCAGTTCGAGACGTGCCGCTACGCAGGATTGGCTTAAAACGTTTGACTTCGCCCACATGGATTTTACAAACTGGTTTAAATAGAATTAAATACAATGTCATTTTTATTTATTTATTTATTTTTACACATTATGGAGCATCGAAAAGTAGAAACACTCAACCCTCAGTCAATCGGGGCGGAGCTAACTAAACGGTTTGACGGAAGAGATCGAAGTGCAGTACTACATGTCCATCCCTGGACGGTTGAGATTAGTATTTGAGTTTCAGTAAATTTTAATTTTTTGTTGTTCAAAGTTTTCAAACAATACTGTAAGCGTGATGTCATAAGATGGCACACAAAGCCGCCAGGGCAATTGTTTAACAACAAAGAAAGAAAGAAGAAGAAGGCGCTTGGAGGTTGAAAATCTGTGAGGGTGGAGTCAAACATTTAAGTCCACCCCATGTGGAGGCACGCCTGAAACTGCACTCCGCATCCGGGGCTTACTCCACTGCGGTGCCTCAGAAAGACCACACTTGGCAAGCCTACCACCAGTAAATTAGCTTCGCAAAGTAGCCGTGGCAGAAAGATGCATGTCAGGCGAGGCACAACCTATGTAATTAGAGATTACTAAATCGACAATTTTATTTAAAAAAAAAAATTTTAAGTCCCGGTCCTGGTGAAATTATTTCTCTCCCGTCCTGCTACCATTCAGAATGACTCCCACTCACGTAACGCTCCCATTTTAGAGGTCAGCTACATAAAATAAACACACTGGTCCGAATTATTTATTTATTTATTTATTGCCTCCTACTGGATAATTCAGCACACGTCTACTCCTGTTAACATTTTTATCCTGGCCTGTCCCAATCCCCTGGGGATTCCCGTGACCCCACAGCATTCCTGAAAAAATGTCAGCCTCTAGTTGATTTAATAGATTTTTTTTTGTGTGCATATTATTTCGGTTAATAGTGGGTTTTAAAAGTAAATGAACTTTGAAAAATCTATTTAAAAAAATAGTAATAATCACTATAAGATTATAAGGATTCTTACTGCCATAAATCTACACATCCTGTTGAAATGCCATTTTGTTGTGATTTACATATTTCTAGGAAATTAAACCAAATAAATAATTTGAAAACGTGTATTTCCTAATAATGTGACCTATAAACTCTACAACCAAATATGTAAAAAAAAAAAAAAAAAAAAATCTTCTTTAAGGGGTAAGTAAAAAGAAACCACTGCAATCGCGTGGTTGCGCAAGTGTGCACATCCTCTTCTAACTGTAGATGTGGGTGTTTTCAGAATGAACCAATCACATTCAATCTTGTGTTAAATGGAAATCAGCACACATGCGCGAGTGTTTTAAGTTCCTCTGATAACCCTAAATCAAGTTCTGTTTTTCTTTTTTTTGCAAAGAACGGCAGTGGGAGCATCATGTTTTGGGGAGAAGCAAATGGATGTTTTTCGTGAATTTCCAAATGCTTTGTTTTCATGCCTGACTTTATGTTCTTAAAGGCATATTTGGAGTCCTTCTACTCTTTCTGCAAGAAGATTGGTGGTGCCGCAAAAGATATCATGTGTCCTGTTTTGGAGGTACTGTGATCATTTCCACCAAATAGTTGGTTTTATCGACGATATCAGTTGCGTTTGACTGTAAATCTGTCAAAAGTTTGAGGCAGACAGACGGGCTTTCATCATTACGGTGAACTCTTTCGGGACGGACCTGAGTAGTACAGACAGGAGTTCGCTGTATCCATCTTGTGGTCAACTTTACCCCGAAGGCCTGCAATTGTTGTCCAAAGCGGAAGAGCACGAACAAGTCAAAGCGGTCGCTGACTTTTATCCAGTAAGTTGCCGCCAATCTAAAAAGAATGGCTTTGATCAGCTGCTGTTGTTTCTGATTACTGTGTTTACACGAATCGCTGCAGAATTACAAAATCATTTTTGATAACTCGGACCCACGATCGGATCACAAGACTCTGGAAGACAGATTCTTTCAGCAAGAGGTAATCAAATGATGCCCATCTGTATAAACTAGATGCCCAGTGAGTACATGATTTATTTTTGTTGTCATTTCTACCAGTTCATGTCAATCCAAATTCTGAGGGTACAATGTTGTTTTGCCGTTACTACACAGTCAATTCTGTAGAGTAAATTTGACTCTATTTAGAGTGGGTTCAAATAGACTCAGTTTTAGAGTAATATTTACACTTGGGAGAGCGTAAAACAAATAATTAAATAAACTAAAAATCACTCAAGGGTTGAGGAACGAACCTTCAGCTTGGGAGACTGCCACTGAACCACCTGACCTATGCCCCTCCCACTGTTTGCTTTTCTCCAAGATAACTCTTCCAAGTGTAAAAAATACTCTAAAACTGAATCTAGTTGGTCCCACTCGAAATAGAGTCAAATTTACTGTGCAAATCTCAGTTTCTCATACTCTGCTCACTAAACCAAAATATTAGAAACAGTGCTCAATATGGGGCTGTCAAAGCCATATTGTTAAAGAATTCCAATGTGACGCTTCCCTCCGTCTCTTTCCTCAGGTGAAGCTGAACACACTTGCCTTCCTCCGGCAGTTCCACTTTGGTGTGTTTTATTGCTACATCAAACTGAAGGAGCAGGAGATCCGCAACGTTATCTGGATTGCAGAGTGTGTCACTCAGAGACAAAAGTCCAAGATACACAATTACATCACCACATTTCAGGGTACAAATTAAGCGGTCAACGGAAAAGATGCGGACAAGATAAGGATGCATGAGAAAAATCTGAATTTAATCAAATGCACATGAAAGGGATTCAAGTTGAATCACACCTAAATCAATCACTGATCATCTTCATTGCTCGTACGACAGAAGAGAAAACAGATAACAGTTGTTATTAACAATAAACAGATTGCTGCTTTCAGTTATTCACAGCTCGATTGCGTCTGTTGGTATAAAGTTGCGCAATTGTCAGGAATGCACCAAGGCACCACACGCTTCTTTCTAAAAGCAGCAGCAAAATGAGACATGAATGTCTCACTTTGACTTCTCATAAATTTGCCCAGCTTCACCCTTGAACTGAGGAAAAAAAAAAGACAAGCAGTAGAAATATGAACCATCTGGCCTGCATAGAACAGCACATAATAAAAAAAAAAAACGGGAACTCATCATGCACATGTTGGTTGTATAACGTACCGCACTGGACGGGCACTTCAAGGGGTATGTAGTTCCGTTGGCACAGATGAACAAAAGCAGCCGCTAATCGACAAGGAGCTGTGGAGGAGCTCGACTCGCATACCAAGAAGAACTGGCCAGGATCCACCTGATGGTACACGAAGAACTTGAGTAAAAGAAAAAAAACAATAACGACTCACAAAAGTTACTAAAAATGCACAATAGCCTTTTCAGTTGAATTTCATTTGGCCTATTTTAAACTAATGAATGTAAACTGTTGCTGTTCTCCAACGAACAAGGAAGTGAATGGGCAAATTCACAACATGAACATTTGCCATCCACTTCCCATACCTTTCTGTGACTCTTCCGGTGTCTGTGTTGCAACCTGCTGATGACACACTGTGACACCATAAGCTCAGGGGTCTCGACCTTCTGACAACATCCTGCTTGAAGCCTTCTCAATGGTGAGGTACCGTTGAGCGATTGTTAGGCGTCGTCGGGGTCTCATGATGTCAAAATATTAACATCAAGATGAAGAGGAATTTTTTAAAGGTCTCAAAGTATGAAAATGCACTTAAGTGTGTTTTTTTTAATCAATAATATGCATCCCCGGCTTGTCTACAATCCATCCAGGTATGAAAAAAGTCCGTCCGCGACTTCTTTAGCTTTCTTCTCCTATCTAAAATGTGTGCTTCAAACTTCCGTGACTTAGTGACGTCAAAAAGACACGGAAGTGCACTCGACCCAGCCCCCTCGGGTTAGTGGCACCACCTCTGGTAAAGGTTTGTCACGCCCACTGAAATTCCAGAAGCTAACGGCTCCTTTCTTTTTCTTCCCCTCCCTTACAGTATGTGGAGAGGAGAAACAATGATCAGGGAAAAAGTTGTTTGCTTCCTTCATCTCAAATCTTTGAGAAGACAGTGGTTTACTTTTATTTTTGAAGGACGTGTATCGACATCATTTCTCAAAGGACTGTTTTGTTAGTGAAAGCCTGTTCAGAGCTGGATTTGCAACGCGTTTAAACATAATGGATCGGTCCCAACAGTGTGACACGACTGCAAACAGGAAAGATGTAAGTTTAACATTTTTGATTTAACCTTCCTCACTATCCTTTCTAATAAGAGATGTGCACCGTCTACCATATTACTGATGTACTTTTAGTGCCTAAAGTGGGAGCTACATTTGTTGTGTGGAGGTTGTTTGGTTACAAGAGGTCAGACATGATAAAGCAGTTTTAAGTGTGTGTGTGCACATTTGTGTTAGTCAGAACCGCTTGTAAATGTCTACAAACATTCACCGCAAATCTGAGACATTCACGGCAAAATAATGTTCGCGGGAGATTTGAAACAATCACAAACTAACGCTACAACATAGTCTCTGTAGTAACGTTATGCTACTTTTTCTTATGGTAAAACGTTATGCCACATTAGCTAGCACATGGCTACCATGACCGAAATCACTGCCCCTTCGAGAGAGAAGGGTATGGCCTAGGCGTGGCCTGGTGCGGCTATTTACATAAAAGTGACACACCCCTAAAACAGGCTGCTTTGAAAAGAGCGTTTTTTGGCTGATTTAGGGACAGCAAAAATAATTCAAAGTCAATTTTGACGAATGCATGTCACAGACATGTCTTTTACACATTTGAGAACTATTTTAGAATGTTGAAAAGTTGAATAATATGAGACCTTTAAATCCCAATTTTTATTGAACCAGGAAATGTGTTCAATTTTTTTTTCAATTGTTGGTACGTCAACACATTTAATTTAGTTTTACTATTTTGTATTTATTTATTTAACCTTTATGTATCCATACTGGGAAATTGAGAACAGACTCTCATTTGCAATGATGACCCAAAAGCAGTGTTGACTTTGGGAACAAAGTGATTCATATAACTGCTGGAACGGAGAGAGTGCACGGACCAGTGGATGTGTTAGCATTGGTGAAGTGAGGGCCAACTGATTACCGAATAGAGTTTATCGTGTAGTCATTCCAGTCCAGAAGAATTCACTATGTGAGTTAGGGCTGTGCAATTAATCAAAATTAAATTACAATTTTAATTATTAGACTCCACAAGTCAGCATAATCGTAAAAAAAAAAAAAAAAGATTATTAATGCTAATTTTGAGTTGTTTAAATTTTTAAATCTTAAAATAACAAATTTAATAAATTTTGTTTCATCCAAAAGGAACTTGCATAATTATAGTGTTTCAAAAATGTTATTTGTCTTTTTTATGTTTAAACATTTCCTTGTTTTGTACCAAAAAATAAATGATCATCTTAATCGTGATTTCAATTATTACCCCCCACCCAAAAAAAAAACGGGATTAATATTTTCTTCATTATCGAGTCTGTACTGCCGTACTTATGATAACAGTACAATTTACTGTTGCTAGTTATGTGGCAGTACAGTGACGGTTAAATTATTTTTCACCATTTCAGTTTTTCAGAGTGATGTAACTGACGAAATAAGAACTCGAGTACTTTTATTCGCATCAGCGGGTATCCGGCGCAATCGAGTTAGCAATTGCAAACATTGTGTGGCTAATAAAGATCATCTTAATATAGTATGAGGTTGAATATTATTACACTTGCTGCTGCCAACGTGAGCTACATCAAAAGCTTTGCCTTGACTGTAATAATGTTCTGTTTCGAGTATCACTGTCATTATCCAAAGCTTTTGGATATCCTGACTTTGCTCTCTCAATCTAAAATCAATTAGATGTCAGGGAGGGGTTGTCTGGTAGGCACTTATCACAATATTAAGAGCTCCAACGGCAAAATAAATAGAAAATCGCAAAATTCTTTATAAAATAGCTCTTTAGTCTTAATTTCTTAAGGATCAACCTCACCAAACAATAAGCATACCCCCCCCCCCCATCCCCGCAGCTTTCATACTCACCACCCTGTAACAGGAACTTAGAGGAGAATCAGGAGAGGAGAACAGAAAGTCACATGTCACTGCCCTCCGAGCTACAAGTTCCGTTTTTGCTGTTGGCCTTGCACACTCTGAGGTCACCTACGCACAAGAGCATATTCATTGACAATTGAAGATCCTCGATTGTAGTCATATCATTTCTATCTGTAGAACGAGACATTTGGAATCAATAATAGATTAAATGCACGCCACGACGACCTGCCAGCTGTAGAAAAACTCCTTCATATTTTCAGCTTGGGATGATCCATCACGCAAAGGTGAGTCATTCCCTGCTTCGTTGTCATTGGTCCCCAACAGACCAGTCGACTTGCCTGTGTGCACACAAACACACGGAAACTGACGGACGGGGAACAGGACAGTCCTTCACACTATTACTGCAGCTTACTGGATTTAGTTGTGACTGTCTCTCTTATGTCTGTGTTATAGACAGGCACACCAGAAGGAGCAGCAAAATGTCAATTGGACTGAAGCAAAACATGCAACAAAAATTGGTTAATTTCTATACATCATAGTCGTGCCCTTGGCTCGCTTGCAGTAAAGCGGTCAGTTTAGAATCAATGCGCCTCCGAGAACTGAACAAAATAAAAGCATTCAACTTCATTCAAAGGAGTCACTAGAACACAATTTAGGTGTAATAAAATTCAATAATAATGCATATATTTGTGGGAACTAGCGTCAAGTTGTAAATTACAATTTTAAATAGTGCAGAAGTTCACAAGTTACTTCATGTTAAACATTAGATAGCTTATAATATAAAAAGTTATTTTATGTTTCGTTTCAAGTAAAGTTGAGGCATTTTACAATGTCCATCCGCATTGAACTTTTTTTTTTTTTTTTTTTCTCAGGAAAGCTCAGTATTGTTCATTCGATTTGACATCATCATTGCTCTCCTTTTTTCTTTTTTTTATTAAATAAAAAAAAAAATATATATATATATATATATATATATATATATATATATATATATTGTGTGGGTGAGTATGTGTATGTGCGTGTGTGTGTGCGTGCGTGCGTGCGAGCGTGTGTGTATTCATCAGTTCACCTAAAGCCTATTAAAAAAAATCCCATACTAATAATATAATATAATAATAATAAAAAGTTAACATCCGCATTGAACTTAACAAAATAAAATCATTCAACATTGTGCAAAAGAATCACTTTAACAAATTATCATATTAATTATAAAATTGTAATAAATTAAACAACAATGCATATGTTTGTGGGGCTGGGGTCAAGTTGCATTTTACAGTTTTAAAAATGTCTAGAATTTCACAAGTTACTTCATGTAAAAAATTTGTCAGCTCTTAATATGAAAAGAAAAATGCACTGAGCTGTCACCATCTTACAAACAGTACAGTACTTAAAAATAATATCATAATATATTTTAAAGAAATTACTGCTTCAATAACTAAAAAATGCAACCTTATTTCTATGTTAACAAGAGTATGAAAAATTAGGAAAAAATATTGTACACTTAATTATAAATTTAGATATAAAATTATTAATTTGCGATTAATCGTGAGTTAATTATTAAAGTCATGCAATTAACTATGATTAAAAAATGTAATCGACTGACACCTAATTTCTATCTATTTGTCATGTTTGGGTTCTGTTTTCCTTGTGTGTCTCCCTTGGTCTTGTCTAAGTGTCATCCTGCCCTTCCTCATGTGAACCAATCAGTGCCCTCAGCCACTTGTGTCTTGCCCCAGGTGTGTCTTGTTGTGTCGTTAGCGTCTGTGTGTTTAGTGTCCTGTCTCCCCCCTGTCTGTGTGGGTTCATTGTCTTTTCCCCATGTCATGCTGCTCGTTTTTGCCTTGTTGTTCCCCCATGTTTTGGTTCATATTTTGGTTTATCTTGTAATTTGGAAGATCGCCTTTTGTTTCATAGAAATTAAAATCCTTTTTTTGCATCATCAACTGCATCCTTGCCCGGCTGTTTTTGCTCCCTGCATCTGGGTCCTCCACCAAACCTCAACCTTCTTGTCAGAAGACCTGGCTCGAGACAATGAACCAACACAGACAGAGGGGAGACAGGAGACTAAGTACACAGATGCTAACGACACAACAAGACACACCTGGGGCAAGACACAAGTGGCTGAGGGCACTGATTGGTTCACAGGAGGAAGGGCAGGATTACACTTAGACAAGACCAAGGGAGACACACAAGGAAAACAGAACCCAAACATGACACTATTTCCGTTTTGCAGCAATTATCATTAGAATATAGCTAAGTTTCATCATTAAGTGAGCTTTTTTTCAACATGGTCCTGGTTGATCTCTTTTGCTCTGCTGCCACCTGCTGGCCGTTTTGTGCAATAACTACCATTTTTTCAACCGTTCTTTGCTGTTCGGAGGGCTCCTGGCTCCAGTGGTAGAAATGTGGTAATGCGGCCTTAAAACGTGGTCATGGAAAGAATAAACCTCTAATCTTAAGGCATCACTGTATACTGAAATAATACTGATCGCAATTTTGATATTTAGTAAGTGTAATATGTGGGCAAGAAGCTATGAGTCATTCTTTTACATGGGATGGCAACAGTTTGCTACACAGGTTTATTGCACCTTCTATCACCTAGTGGAAGAGAATTTGATTATTCTGCCCTTCACTCTTAGATAAATTTGAAAAAACAAACATTATTTTGAGTAAATAGCCAATTTGGTGAGAATGGACATTAACACCTGTAGCATAATAGAAGCAAGTCAACTGTTCAATTTAAAAAAAAAAAATGTTTTATCATTCCATGACATGCCTTAAAATTGTCCTACCATGCAACCATCCGTCGAGAGTCAAGCTGCACACCTCAATTCTCAGGTCACATGAGACCGACACGCCATTGTGATTGGACACCTGCACAACGTGTGATCCCCTGCGGACAGTGACACCACCATCACTCTGCCACAAGTGCGTCACAACGTTGTCGCATTGAACCTTCACCTGTGGCGAAGACAAATCTTACAACACGCCATCTGAGAATACGTTGGCAACCCAAAAGAACGTATGACGTCATGGTGAATTGTCCTGTACCTGTCCGTTACGCTGAATGCTGACAGTGCTGTTATTCAACCTGAGCAGGAGGAGGTTGCGAGGGTGTGAATTGAGCAGAAGTGTGAATGAGGGCTCGGCACTAGTATCGTGGGCCAGAAGAAGTGGGCACCAGCCTGGCAGCTCATAAAGATGGCCGTCAAACGTTACTACAAACTGATCTGCCACCAGCAGAGCTTGGTCTGTTTGGAGAGAAACAAAATAAAAAGGGCAAGTTTGTTGTGTAAGGAGAAGTGCACGTGAGAAGTGGTTCTTACGAATAAATGGGCTGTCCATGATCTTCCTCTTGAGGCGGTAAAGCTCAGCAGTGGGTCTAATGGAGGCGAGGCTTTGCAGGGGTTTGAGGAGCCACTCTTCTAAAAGGATTCCCACCAGACCGGCCTCGGCCACACGGGTCCAGCGCAGGGGGGGCAGTGACATAGACACAGCCACAGAACACTCGCTGGAAAAGAAAAATGAATTCAAATCCGCAAACAGTACAAGATCTCCCCTCGTGTATTTCTGAGATGATCCGCAGTACCTGGGGGAGTATTTATAGAGTGATGCCAGTTGTTTCCTGAGTCCAGAAAGAGCCACTGCCAGTTTGCTTTCTACCCAGTGGTACGTGTGCTGGCCTGCCTAATAAATGCAAAACATAACCTTTGAGACCTGCTCAACATTAAATTCAAAAGGTAAATTCAAGGTATAGTCGCTGAAAATAACGAAAGGTGAAGAGATGAAGCTGAGCTGAAATCATGTGGAATTAGTTGAATTGTGCAAATTTACAATGTGAGACTTTAAATTGGAATGCTTGTAATCAGTCAAGAAATGTGGAAGGAGGATGCAAATTTGCAAAATATCTGTCAATTTGGTCATTTTATTGTGATTATTATGAGGGGAGGTGATAGATATGCTGAATGAATGAGAATGGTTTGAATCAGTCAAGGAATATGGAAGGAAGAGGTCAATACTGTATGTAAAACAATTCTTGGCATTTTGATTGTAAACATGTATCACTGAAAATGTAATGTGGTCATTTTGGAAATGGGAACAGTTCCCATCATGTTCTGAGTGATCTGAACAGTTTGAAGTTAGAATGGTTTGAATCGATTGAGAAATGTGGAAGGAGTACACCAATTTGTGAATATGGTCAGGAAAATCTGGCTTAGGGATGGGCGAGTACCGATGCCAAGTATCGTATCAGGCCGATACGCCGCATTGTTTCTTTATTATCGGTGCTCGCAACGGTGGCCAATACCAGTATTAGCCACTACGGTGGCCCTGAAGTACAAAACGCAAGAACAAAAAAATGACCGACTGCAAATAAAAAAAAATATTTAAAAAAAGTTTAAAAAAAAAACAAAAAAAAAACACTAAAACAAAACACACTACAGCAAATCAAAAATCTCACAAATGAAAAGGTAATCACAAACACAAATCAGAAAACAAAAAAAGAAAAAAAAACATTGAAAAAGGTCATTTCAAACAAATAAAAAACACTAACAAATCAACATAACAAAACAACAAAAACGAATCACACTAAACACAAACACAAATGAAACGAAAAACAAAAAAGTAATGGCAAACCACAAACAAAAAACAATATAAAAAATAAAAATGGAACGCAAACAAAAAGGTTACAGCAAACACAAAATGAACAACGCAACATTTTCCTAACGGAAGTAGTTGTAGGTGGGTGGAGGAGGGGGGGGGGGGGGGGCTGGAGGAACCATACTCACGACTGATTGGACGAAAGGTGCAGCTTGATTGGATGTGCATCGGCTTTTGGCACGCACTCTCTCGCCTGCGCCAGCGAGTGTGCGAGAGAGCTCTTCCTTTGACTCGAGTTAAATATTTGCACCAAACGCCAGTGCACACATCTGCCCTCCCCCCTCCCCCCACCTACCAACTACTTCTGTTCGTTTGGTGTTTTGCGGTAACCAATTTGTTGTTTTGTTCCGGTTTTTGAGTTTGTGTTTTTTATTTGTTTGGATTAAATTTTAATTTTTTATATTGTTTTTTGTTTAAGTTTTTTTTTTTGTGTTGGCCATTACTTTTTGTTTTTCTTTTCATTTGTGTTTGTGTTTTTTGATTTGAAATTACAATTACGTTTTGTTGTTTTGTTCCAGTTTTTCTGCTTGTGTTTTTTATGTATTTGCGATTACCTTTTTGCTGCTTTTTTTCTTTTTTTGTTTTCTGATTTGTGTTTGTGATTAATTTCTTTAATTTTTGTGTTTTTTGATTTGCAGTCGTGTCAGTTTTTTGTTTTTGCATTTTGTACTTTAGGGCCACCGTAAGCCACTCTCTTGTGGCCATTTTGCGATTAAAAACATAAGGCACACGTCTGACACATTAAGAATATAATTATTTAAATTCATTTTATGTTCTATACAAAATAAGTATTTTATGAACAAATGTAAGAAAAGATCATAGAAAATTGACATACATTCCATTTTAAGGAAAAATGCTATATTGGGATATAATGTCTAGGTCTTTCTTTAAAATGATCTGCCATTGTTTTGTTTTGCTTGAAAAATGCATGTATCAAAACAACTAGTGCCCGCAATGAGGTGGATTATTTTGCTGCAATGGTTTGAATTGGAGAATAAATGTGGAAGGTGTAGAGGGGTGAAAATTGGCATAATAATAATAATAATAACAAAAAGAAGAAAAAGAAAAAGAAGAAAAAAAGGGCAAAAAAAGGAAAAAAGAAGAAGAAGAAAAAAATTGCGAGCAGTTTCTTACCAAATCCATGGCCTGGCCGAGCATAGCCATGCTTCCTCGAGCGAGTGGCCTGAGCTGCGGACTCTCCAGCGGAGCAAGCGAGGCCTGCAGAAGTTTGTCAGTCCACAAATCAACAGCCTCCTTCCAAACAGCCTCCAGCCGCTGGCCTTTCACATCCTGGTACACGCCTGCGAGAGTGGCCAGGGGCCCTGCGGACAGCAGACACAATCAATGACTGATCTATGATCCCTAATAACCGTGTGAGCGGTTGTTATCTGGCTTAAGGTTCATGTACTAGTACGCTCTGACCTTACCAGTAGCAAGCAATTTAGTGCACTAATAGGACATCAAATAACTGTTCATACATCTTTTTATGAAGCTGACTCGATCATCCAATCACGTTCAGGATGCTTACTGCTTTTTGAAGAACAATAGCCTATTTGGTAATCACAAGACGAAGTGCTGCCATGAGCTGATTGGGTTACTTACGCCTCAGCTCCAGCTGTCCCATCAGCGATGTGTGTTGTAAAAGGTTGAGATATGGAGGCAGGCCAGTGGTGACGATGTGCCGAAGGGAGCTGCTGCGCCACAGAGCCAACAAACTCTTGCCTCTGTAACCCAACAGAACCTCAGCTTGTTGGGCAATAAGCAGAGGCATGGCACTCAGATCTTGGAGCAACTCACTGTCTCTAGCCTGGGGGTGGGGAGGGAAAACTTCTTGTTGAATGCTACAAAACAATATATTCACAATTTTTAAGCCGTTCATGCAGGATAAAAGAAAGGAATTTGGAAATATGTCAGTTTTCTACTTACTATTTTACAGTGCCAATAAAGTGTCATGAGATATTTCCAACATTACAACACAACATTATTAGCTGGTAAGTCACCTGTTGCCTGAATTCAGCAAGGAGATATTTCACAGTCATAATTCTCTCCAAAAGCTTCTTTCTGACCTGGGAGCTGACCGCTTGAATCCGTGCCTTGAAAAATAAACATCAAATATGTAGAAATAGAAATACAGTACACTATTCCCCCATTTTGTTTATTTTTTTCAGGATCTGAATGGCAACATTCACAAAAGGTGTTAAAATCAATGAACATTGCCAAAAAAATCCACTTCTAAGCCTTTTTGTGACTCTTCCAGTCTCTGCATTTTTGTCGTAACCTTCTGATGACACTTTGTGACACTGTAAGTGAACCCTGGTCTCCGAGAGCAACTGTCCTGCCTGTCTTCCATGTCTCCCTCCATCAACACTCCTGATTTGACGAACAGGATCGTTTTCAGGCTTCTACAGAGCTTGCTGATGAGCTGATAATATGAGTCAGCTGTGTTGGAGGAGGGACACACGGAAAACAGGCGGCTCTCGAAGACCAGGGTTCCCTACCCCTGGCTTATAGTGTCAACAGACTGCAAGAAAATGGCTGGAAGAGTCACATAAAGGCACAGAGGTTCCTTAGAAATTTATAGATTCCGACACTCTAAAAACAGTTGGGTTAAAAGAAACCCAATTATGGATCAAAAATGGACCGATCCACTTTGTAGGTTGCTTTATACAAAATGACACAATTTTTTGACCCAAGTAAAGGATCTGACCAATATTTATGAGCTGTTTTACACTTTTCTTGACTCAAAGTTCGGTCAAATCGACCCAAGTAGAGGAACGGTCCATTTTTGAGCTATAGTTGGGTTATTATTTTGACCCAACTGTTTTTAGAGTGAATCATGTATCAAATAAATGCTGGACATGTGAATTCAAACGTTCAGAGAAAGTCAAAATTGTGCAGTTTAGGTTCATCCTGAAATTTACCCCCAAAACCCAATAAATACAGTGCATCCCCTGCATACACACGGTTTGGCATTTTTCTGCTTTAAATTCATCTATTTGCATTTTTTTAGAGCTTTCAAATGATTACATTTTTTAATCAGATTAACTTTGACTGCCAGACGTTTTCAGAAAAGGGATGCCGTGGGTGCCAGCCAATTTTAAGCATTTTGACTGATCTTTCAAGGTCCATAGAAAATTATGTGTTTGGACTATGGAAACACACATACTACCAAAAAAAGATTGGACTCTCATCTTTCATCAGAAAAAAAAAGTTTGTTTCTACCTTATTCCGTTTTTCAGTAATCCACAATAGAAAATGGTTAGTTTCACCTCTGTTTTGAAACAAACATCTTTTAACGTCTTTGGCACTCCTCCATAGGATTTTACTAAACGCTATTTAACGTTTTTGGCAGTCAAAGAGTTAATCACATCTTGGAATTTTGATTAATCACGATTAATCGCTTAATAAAAAAAGTATTTTTTGTCAACATTTTTGTCCCGCCAAATTTGAAGAGCACCGTTCATGTGTTAATTCTTTTGACATTTAATGTTATGAGGACGTCTTCAACATTTTTTTATCCACTGCACACGCTAATCCTCCTCTTTTTCTAATCAGTTAATTACTTGCATAATTTAAATTGGGGGAAAAAATGACCCCAATATTTTGACATGAACAAATATTCTAAATGTGATATGCAAACATGTATTAAATGTTTTACTTTAATGTATGCATTCATGTTTATTGCTCAAACACAACCTGTGCTACCTTAAACGTAGCCATCCGCTGTCACGCTAAAGGATAATCTATGGTTGAAATTAATTCAAAATTAATGCGTTAATTCCTGATTAATGTGATAATTTTTTTGTGATTAATTATAAATAATCAGTTAACGCTTTAACTTTGACAGCACTTTTTTTTTCCAATTTAAAAAAAATAGTTTTAAAGATTATTTTTTTTGTCCCCATGAACAGCGGGGGTCCACTGTATCTATCTTTAAGCGAGCACAGTAGTGGATAAATTTCAATATGCAGAATGTTATGGCTGCTGAAACGCTGCAACATGTCTGAAGCAGTGATACCTCTACTGCAGTAAGACTCTCTGCAGTAACACATCCAGTTGCTCTCAGTGTCAGCTTCTGATTGGCTGCGTCAGCAGACAGACTTCCCAAAGTTTCGGGTTGGTTGCTGCCATGTCTTTTTTGTACATCCAACATCAAATTGTGACTTGTCCCCAAACATGCCATCACAGAAACGTTCTCTCTCAAACCTGTACCTGCACATGCACAGATAGACGCACACACGTACGTTATTGTGAATATCGTAGTAACTGGACACTTCATTAGGGATCAAGGACAAGTTAAACTAAGCATCATTGTTTGGCGAGTGCTGTGCGGCGGATTCTATATATACCATTTTTATAACCGGCAGTTGTCTGGAGACATTTTCCCTCCATTGTGCCATTCAACCACATTTCTTCTCTATGGTCCAGTCTAGCACGTACAAGAAGACCAGACCCCTGGAGCCATGACAAAGCACTGCCTTCTACCTCCACACTCCAGTTCCCCATCCTGGACTGATAAAACATACATGTTTTTTATGCTAACTTGCCTTTTCTTTTCTTTTTTCCACCCACCCTTGTCTGTACCTCGGCAAAGAGAGTCAGGTTGGAGCGCTGAGCAGTGGATGAGTTGATCAGTGTGAACGTGAGGCTGCACAGGTTGGGGCGTCCCGTTACCGACATACGAGACTGCGTGTAAAACAGTTCCTCTCCGGAGTTCAGCCTGTGGGATCCTGACCAGGTAAGAGTCTGAAAGACAGACACATATGGGTGGAAACTGTTGCACATTGTCTTGTCTGTATGTTGTAGATTAGAGCTTAATTTGTTCCATGACCTAGCTCACAACTCATTTTATTCATCTCTAATCAGTTCTCTCCAGTGAAGTGGCTCGAGATGCCAATAATCCATTCTAGCACCCCCCTAAAAAAAAACGTTGTTTTTTTTTTGTTACGTGTTTAAATAAAGAAAATAGCACTCATTGTAAAATGTAAATAGAAAACAGAATCAAAGAAAATGTGAAGAAATTAACTGGTTTTCAAAGTGTAATGGGCTCTTTGCTCAAATCGACTACTTCCTGAACTCAGTACCACTGCTTCGTTTCCAGGTGTGTCTGATCTCAGTAACCACGACAACAATGGCAAGACACACCTGGATTAATCAGTTTGTCCAATCATGGAAGACAGGAAATGAAGGAGTGGTGTTGAGTTCAGGAAGTAGTCGATTTGTGCAAAGACACCATTAAGACAAAAGTCAGACATACACTGTAGTACATTTGACCTGTCTGAACTAATGTCTGCTCCATGCTCCTTATAAGTGTTTTCATTTTGTATTTTGTGTGTTTGGCTTCTTGTTCCGTTCAATGAACAGCTGAAAGTGCGTCAGTGACTGTGGCTCTCTTTTTTATTTTCACTTCACTCAAGTGGTAGCATATCTGAAGCACATTCATAAGTCCAATTTTGTCTCGCAAAACACAAACAAAAAAACAAAAACAAAAAACAGTTCCACTGTAATGTAACTCTTCAGTATTACAAAACAGTGGCAGCTGGTGGGGTTCTGATTTTTTTTTGACAATTCGGCCAGCTCAGTGTGCTAAAAGGCTCCCCACCTTGGAGGAGATACAGTGCAAGTCAAACGTTCAACTCGAGTCAATAAATAAAGATTTGTGTGACACCGACTGGAAATATGCCACACAACCAGACAATAGAGATGAACAAAACAACTTTACTCATTATTAACTACAGATATATGCTAATTATACTGCCCATCTTAAAAAAAAGACAAATAAAGGATAAACAAGAAAAAAAGATGCCATTTTTGAAATATGTGTAGCTTAATATTTAATTTCCATTATTTAATTTTACGATACGATACAGTTCATAGGATGATAACATCAAGGTGTACCAATAAGTGTGTTAAAAAAAAATTATAATATATTGAGAGAATTACATCTAATTAAACAACGACATTACTAATCATTTTAGTTCCTAACAGTAGATTCTTATTATTTTTATCTGCTTGATTGACATGATTGTTCCAACGTGAAACTCAACCACAGAGAGACACATTTCATTTACTGTATAAACATCAGTTTAGTGACCTGACAAGGAGTCGTGTACTTACAGGTTGAGGGGGGCAGAGGTCCAGCAAAACCGTGTACTCGACGCGATCTTTGAGGTTGGTTTGGATCTTAGTTAAGACCGAATGTGAGGGGCAGGGTGCGGGAGACACTTTGTCCAGGCCGATATTCACGTGGAGGCTGTGCATTTCTCGTGCACCTTTCTAAAGAAACACACAACATAATTAGATATGCAAGAAGAAGAAATGACATCTTCATTCAGTCAAGTACAAGTTTTGAACGTTGTGAGTACCTGATACTTCATGCTTTGTTTTACACTCCTGTTGTCCCATCTGAGCTCAGCATTTTGTGAGAATAGGTTTCCTTCTTGGCTGACTGAGACACAACCTTTGATTGGAGACGCTACCATCTATTCACACACACAAATACACTGTACAAGGCTCAGAATCAAATGGATGGTTGAGATTGACATGATTTTCGCTTCCCTACCGTTTGGGTTGAAAACTGAGCACATGCCTGCCCCCTGCTGGAGTTGAGCTGCCATCGTTTGTTTAGGATGATGGAGACATTGACGGGCAATCCACTGACCCAGGACAGCTGTGTCTGAGGTGAGCAAATAAGGATACACCAATTTATGTGCAAACACTTATGACAATGTCATACAAGTACCAACAACTCAGAATTGCAAGAACAAAATGCATAATTTTTCATCTATGGTAGTGATGTATAGTAACAGGCAGTCAATAAATAATTTCAGACCGATTATTAAAATTGAATAGCAATGGATGTGAATCACAAGTCAACAGTACTTTTGCCTTCTTAATGTTTATATCACAATTGAAGATGGTGGTTTCATATAGTATTTTTTTTTAATCCACGTATAAATGTATGACATAAACATGAACATGAACCACCACCTGCTGGAAGCTGCGCTGCTCTTTCTCAGAGCTGTGTGAGAGCGTGTGAAGATAAAGCTGGCTAAGTAGTGAGGAGAATGGCTGATTCAGCTCCAACTTGGTCTCATTCCTCTCCTTGGATCGACTCCACAAGCTTAGAGCTCTGACCTTGAAACAGACAAAATGGAAAAGTAACTCAAAATCATTCCTCACTCAAATTGATGACAGTCATTAGGTTTGTTGTGTTTGTGTACGCCAACCTGCTCCAATCGACCATGTCTCATCCAGCCTAGGGAAACACTGTCCAGACGGCCTTGGATGGAGCGCTCTAGTGCTACCTCCAAATTGGTCAGACGGGGCCGGCACTTGATCTGAACTGTGGTCAATCACAGGACTGTATCAGCAAAAACAGTACACTTAAAGGTAGAAGAACAATACTTTTTTAAATGTGATAAAAGGCAAACAAAAAAAGAGAACATAGAAAATTGGATGAAATACTCTGAAGTTCCCTACCAGTATGCCGTAGCACATTAGCAAGCGAAAAATTATCCAATGTCACTTAATTGATCTAAAAACTATGGACTATTTACTACTATTTACAGTGGTGCCTTGAGAAACAAGATTCCTGACTAAACTTGGAACTCAAATCATATTTTCCCATTGGAAACACAATTCATCTGTGCATCTGGATCTTATACCCATCATATGAAAAAAGCTTCTTAGAGGTTGCATGGAATTTTTGCATAATAATGAATTACCTTTTAGGGTCTGATTTCCGCTCTCCAGTGATGGAGGTGCCATGTAAAGCCCCGACATACTGAACTCCTGCTTTCCCCACAAGGCTCCATGTTCCACTAAGTAACTCCAGTTCCTGGCTTCATACACAGTTTTCACTGCAACAGTTCTTGGAAGCAGCTTCAACTATAGAATACAGACAGCGTTATATTCATGAATTAACTTAAATTTGTCAAAGACTGAGGCACTCTTGTAAATGTGATATCATATTGGAAGTACAGTATCGCCTTCTTTAGCAGCCTCACTTCATAAGCAAAAAAACGTTACCACTGAGAACCACCAGGTGAAGCCACACCCCCGGCACATCTGGTCAAACGTCTGTGTACAACATCCCAACAATACCTGAGGGTACGAGTGTTTGAGCTCCAGAGATTGTCTGTATCCACTGTCAATCACCGCCAACTCCCCAAGACTCCACAGCCGCCTCTTGCCGGACAAAACTTCCACCAACCCTCTCACACTGGACTGGGATTGGTTCAACTTGACAGAAGGGAAGAAAAAAAAGCCGGATCATTTGTTTAGAGATGTCAAGTCTGCTTTGGTTGGTCATTACTCAGCATATCTAGCATACAACCGACCTGTGAGTGGAAGTTGAGTTGTGATGGCAAGTAGATCTGCATTTTGGGAATACTCTGGACTACCTTCACCAGCAGATCCTTGCTGGACAAAACAACATGTCGCCATCTACTGCAGTGATGACCAAAAACTGCACTTTGTGGCCTTTACAGTATATCGACAGTAGCTTATACTAGTACACTAATTGTCTTCACGGCAGATACAGTATGTGGACAACTACATGTTACTATTGAGGCAAAATTATGCACTAGTTGACATAAAGTTATTCTTGTTAACATCTAACACTTCAATAATAGTACTAGTAGTGAGCAGATGTCAAGTAGTGAACAGTTTTGCCAGACTCATAACCTGTAGTTGTGCTACTAGTATGCTAGTAGCTAGTCGGTTGTCCTACTACTGTGTCATGCAGTAGTGGAAAGGTAGTAATGAAATAAAACATTACTAGTAGGACACAGTGTACTCGTTCACCTTAGTCATTCTACTAGTGCGCTGAATTGTCTTACCAGTGAAGACAAAAAGCGTACTAGTACATGTATATAAACAGGATACCAGGGATATCGGAAAAAAATATTGCATGCCATTTTTTTTTCTTCATGCAAACAAAATACATATGTGCCTTGGCTTGTCTTAAAACGCTGATCTATTGCATGAGAGAGAAGATGGCAGACCAACCTAAGGTGGAAGCCAATTCTCAGAATTGTATTATTTCCATACCTACCTGTTAGGCAGATGGTGCCCTTGGATGATGATTGCAAGTGAGGACGTGAGTTCAGGGTTCATTACCATGGAGCACTTCAGCTGCGACCCAAAAACTTTTCCCCATGCTTCAACCTAAACGAACAAACACAGAAATGGGTGACAATCTACAAACAGTTCTGTTGTTGATGATTTTTGTTCTGTTTGTAACGTTTACTTGCAAGGCAGGACTGGCGTCTCCATTTCTAGTGTGCGTGAGAGTAACTCTGCCCTCTTTGGACACTCCCGGTAGCCCCCAGCCTGAAACATCTGCAACCAAGTAAACCCTCCAATCCTGATTATGAGCATGCACTGAAATGCTCCTTACAGGACCTGTGGAGAGGATATCATGTCATGTCATAAAATGGGGGATAACAAGTGTGACATAATCGAGAGAGATACGAGTGACCCAACCTATGAGTTTTCTGATGATTTTTTTGCATTGACTTGCATGCTAAATTTTGAGATACACGCACAGTATGGTGACAGTGAACTCAACTCACAACAAGCCACAGCTTGGCATTTAGTGAACAATTCTTCAAAAAACTGTTTATCGCTATTCCGAGTTGAAGTTTACAGTCAAACAAAAACACAAAACAAAGATTTCACTGTGTATTTAAAACTACCACATAGTTTCAGCTTTGGCTAATAAATCAATTTAGCTTAATGCTAAGAAACAATCCAAAACACAATAGAGGGGCTAAGGAATGGCATCAGTGTCAATAAAACAATAGTCATATTCTTTATCCTCTATGAAGAACAACAATTTATTACTGCAGCTGACTGGGGAGTTGTGACCATCTTCTTGTTCTCTATATCTGAATGTTTGTATTGTACTACGCCCAGGTTGCAAATTTGTGCTCACCAGAAGAAGCAACACAATTGCCATTGAATTAAAGCAAAAAGTGTGGAAAATTGTTTAATTTTCTTCCTTTTTTTTGCACAGGAACGTATTAACGGCATTTCTAGTCATTTCAATGTGGAAAGATGATTTGAGATGAATGTTTTGAATTACGAACATGGTCACGGAGCTAATGAAACTCCTACATGGTACCACATTTCTGTTTGGACGTCTTTTGAGTTCCTTTCTTTGGGTGGTCTTTCATATTCTGTACCAAGCAACCATATTTTAAGAACATTTGATTTGAAATATATTAATGATAACAGCAACATACTAAAGACATATGACCAAACACTTGTGAATAAAAAGCAGCTAAATCAAATGTGACATAAAAGTAGCTCCCTTTTAGAGTAATAAATTTTGATTTCAGCTGTTAAAACAATCTGACCTTTAAATTGCAGAGTCACTGCAGTGTTGAGACTGAAGTGTTTCCATGTTTGATTTGAAGGCGAGGGAACGTAAGAGAGAAGTACAGCCAGACGTCCATCAACTGAGCTCACATTCACACCCGAGTCCAGCAGCTTGTGCCCATCTAGAGTAACTTGAGTCCTGGATTGAAGCTGGGACGGCATTCCTTGAATGGAACTTAAGCCCTTCAAGATAAATACATGGAAACAAGAATGAAATGATGCATACCCTTTGTTTGGCACTATAAAAAAGACAGCAACATATGTTTAATGTCAATTTTATGAGCACTGAGCAGTTTATTTGAATACAAAATAAAGGCTATATTATATTTTATTTGAAAAACACTAGTAAAAGTATTCCTTGAGGCATGTTCTAACTCTCGCTGTCAAGAAATGGCAGACAACATATACATCACGGCCAGTTGAAGTTTCCTATAAAACTGACACATAAAACATAAGAGAACTTTGTATATTAAACAAACGCTTAATTGTACATCCATCCATTTATCTTCTATAATATTGTGTATCTATCTACACTAAATAATACAAATTGGTCTAAAATAGAAATTCCACTAGCTTCATTTAAAATATAATACAGAACACCATTGACGTGCTAACAAACAACTGCTAATATAACACAGATGGAGCAGCCGGCAACACATTACTACAACATTTATAGGCAAAAATAAATCTCTACTAAGTGGAAACAGTGACTATTATTGGACCTTAAAGAAATTGAGGATATTCTCTGCCTTTTCTCCTTGCTTTTAACTACGCTGCATCTAGATCCATTACAGCTCTGTCCTGTGAATAATGTTGCAGAACAACACGCTGACGCTAAAAAGTTAATATTTTGTCCAGAATTAATTTGATCACTTCATTATTTTTCATGTAGCCTACAATCTACAATCTTTAAAAAAAAAAAAAAAAATTCAATTTGCTGTCAACTGAAGATGACCTCATCTGTGCTGAGGAAGTATGTAATGACCAATCATGGCCGAGTTTGGTAACCAAACCCAGAAAACAGGTGAGCTATGATTGAATCATTACTGTCACACCGCGGTGAGGTTGTCTTGTCATTTCTTGTTTTATTTTGAAAATTCTGACTCCTTTCGTTTCAGGTCACTTGCTCTTCCTCATGTGGTGTCAGTGTCAACCCTGATTCCTGATTGTGTCCACCTGCTTCCCATTACCCTCATGTGTTAAATGGTCTGCGTCTCCCCTGTCTTGTGCCAAAGTGGTTTCGTCAGAGCCACTCAAAGTCCTCAGCCTTGTTGTCCTGTCTCTTGTGTGAACTTTGGTTTGTAATGTTGTATAGCCACAGTATAGTTTTAGTTGAGGAGTGATATTGTTTTGTTTGTAGTTTAGACATCCTCCCTTTTGGAGCGCCTTTAGTTTAACATTTAATAGCCTTTGTTTTTTCCCTCTACACGAAGAGTTTTTTTTGTTTAATAAATATCTGCCTTGGCCTCAAACCACTATATCTGCGTCTGAGTCCTAAATCTGCCACGTCCTGTCAGTTACCTACTTCCTCAGCACAGGTGAGGTCATCTTCGGTCGATAGCAAGGGGCACAATTAGTTTTTAAAGGTATTCATTGTACATGAAAAATAATGAAGTTATCAAATTAATTCTGGACAGAATATTATTTTTTTACTGCTGAAAATAGCTTAATGAGTCCAGTATCATGCCACTGTTATACTCCATATAGTGTAGTACTGTTACTGTACCTCGATATTGTGTGGTATTCCTCTTTGCTGTAGCCACGGGAAACTGTGCCACGTGATTGCTCTTATCTCTTTGGTCATTGGAACACATTTAATATTTAGCCTCAGTCCTGCTTGCTGATGTCCAAATCGGGACTTTATGGCGAAGGCCTTCTCTTCAGAGGACCCAATCTCCACCTGCGCAATCAACACACAAGTTAACATGTAAAATATTGACTCTTTAATTATCAGAGTTAGTGACTGGCCCAATCTACCTGGACACTACTGTTTCCAGGAACTCCCATTGTATTCAGGTAGCTCAGTGTATGTCTGAAATGACTCTCCACAATAACCGTGTGAAATGCTTTCTCGATGATTGTCTCTTGATTTAACTGTAATCCAAACAGGGCAATTTTGAGCTTAAAAAAGTACAGCCAAACATCCCGCAACCATCTTACCTTTTGGTTCTGTGCTCTGCAGTGTATCCTGTAATAAGACGACTGATTGCCACGACTCCCAGAACTCAGTGACATTTCAGCATTAGTTGTAAGACCAAGCTTCTTTAACAGGGGCACTGAGTGGTTGAAATGAAGCAAAGCCTCAAATTGTGCCTGAAAAGAAACATGACATTATACTAAGGATAGGGTTGCTACTTGTGTGTGCTTATTGGATGAATACTGAAGAACATTCACACAATTACAATAAAATTCCCAAATTAAGAGATATTTTACAAATATACCTTTGTCATCCACAATTCTTGAATGATTCAAACCATTCCAACTTCAGCTCATTTAATAAACATAGACAGTTATTATAACATTCCCCATCTTGCCACGTTTTTGCAATAAAATTATCACATTATGCAATATTTAACATTTTTACCTCCCCCTTCCAACTTTCTTGACTGATTCAAACAGTTCCAGGCAATTTCAAGTCTCACATTTCAACAATTCAATTCAATCCCACGGCATTTCAGTTCAGTGTCAGCTCTTTGACTTTCACATGCAATGACTACAGAAATTGCATTCACGAGTTATGATTTTCAAACCTTGTTTTTTTTCAGAGTGACTAATGAATGTAACTCAGCATTGTCAATCGCCATGGAGACCTCAGATTCCATATGAGTTTGGGTGACAGTCAATGACCCAGAAACCTGCATCATGTCTGGAGTACCCCAGTCCTATAAAGCACAATTATAAAGTCAGCATGTGACAAATGAAACCAAACAGGAAGCAACTGTGTAAATATAAATCTGATTGCATTATTATTATTATTATTATTATATTGTGCACACACTACCTGAATTAAACTGCAGTTATTGTGATACACAAGTGACCCCTGCAGGCCAGAATGCGACATCACAAATCCTCTGGCTCTCACAGCACATTCATCAAATAGAAGGAGGGCTTCTGTGGCATATTGTTGTTTCCCGAGTTTGCCTGTTACCATCACTTTGCTGTGTTCAGGGAAAATTCCCAGAAGAGGAAGCTTGTGCCTAAGCTCACCCTGCACACTTAACTCTGGCCATGCCTGTGCAACCAGCTGCAGGAAATTGCTTTTACCGTCCAAATTTGCGTCCACCACAGCTGCCCATTTACCCTCACTCTCCCGCCAGGCTGATCCATTCAACTGAACCTGTAACGAAATAAAAGCCACTGAAAATGTTTTTACTAGGAGAGGTGGAATCCACGACACCCCACACATGACATTGAGGACAGACATTTTTAATTGTGGCCACAATATAGACAATTTGTGGACACAAAATACTAAATTGTTGCCACAAAATGCTCAAAAATAACGAGAAGTTGACTTTAAGGACATTGCAGGTACTTGCAAAGGTGTGCTCCAATTGCTAACCCACATTTCCAAGTCGTTTATGAGAATGACATTAAATCTACAAATAAGTATTTCCCCACCGTGAGTCATCACCTTATCGTGGTGGAGGGGTTTGCATGTCCCAATGATCCTAGGAGCTATGTTGTCTAGGGCTTTACGCCCCTGGCAGGGTCACCCATGGCAAACAGGTCCTAGGTAAGGGAGCAGACAAAGCATGGCTCAAAAAGACCGCTTATGATGAGTACGAAAAATGGATCTTGGTTTCTCTTGCCCGGACGCGGGTCACCGGTGACTCCCCTCTGGAGCCAGGCCTGGAGGCGGGGCTTGAAAGCGAGCATCTGGTGGCCGGGCCTTCACCCATGGCCTGAAAAGGCAACGTGGGTCTCCCTTCCTATGGGCTCAACACCTGTAGGAGGGACCAAAGGGGTCGGGTGCGTAGCGAGCTGGGTGGCAGCCAAACTTTGGCGGTTCGATCCCCGGGTAAAGAAGCTAGCTCTTGGGATATAGAATGTTACCTCTCTGGCGGGGAAGGAGCTCGAGCTAGTGTGTGAGGCAGAGAAATTCTGACTAGATATAGTCGTACTCTCCTCCACACACAGCTTGGGCTCTGCTACCAATCTTCTTGAGAGGGAATGGACTCTCTTCCACTCCCGGCTTGGTGCCTGTACGTTGGGGTTCACCCCGGTAGACTAGAGGAAAGCCTCCCTCAGCCTTCGGGTGGGGGGGACGGGTCCTGTTGTGCTTATGCACTAAACAGCAGTTCAGAGTACCCACCCTTTTTGGAGTCCATGGAGGGTGTGCTGGAGAGCGCTCCCCCTGGGGACTCCCTCGTTCTGGTGAGGGACTTCAACGCTCAAGTGGGCAATGACAGTGAGACCGGAAGGGGCGTGATTGGGAGAAACGGGATCACACTCCTCAGCCTCCCTGGTAAAGTATATTCACGGGTGAGGGAGAGGAGAGTTCAACGGGAAGTCGAATTTCGGATTCAGGAGGAGCAGTGTGGTTTTCGTCCCGGCCGTGGAACAGCTCTACATCCTCGGCAGGGTCCTCGAGGATGCATGGGAGTTCGCCCAACCAGTCTACATGTGTTATGTGGATTTGGAGAAGGCATTCGACCATGTCCCTCGGGCAGACCTGTGGGGGGTGCTTCGGGAGTACAGGGCCCAAGCCCCCTGATACGGGCTGTTCGGTCCCTGTACGACAGGTGCCAGAGTTTGGTCCACTTTGCTGGCAGTAAGCCGGATTTGTTTCCAGTGAGGGTTGGACTCCGCCAAGGCTGCCCTTTGTCACCGATTCTGTTCATAACTTTTATGGACAGAATTTCTAGGTGCAGTCGAGGCGTTGAGGGGGTCAGATTTGGTAGCCTCAGCATTGCATCTCGGCTTTTTGCAGATGATGTGGTGCTGTTGGCTTCATCAAGCCGTGATCTCCAACTCTCAGTGTGGCCGAGCGTGCAGCGGTTGGGATGAAGATCAGCACCTCCAAATCCGAGACCATGGTCCTTAGTCGGAAAAGGTGGCGTGCCCTCTCCGGGTCGGAGATGAGATCCTGAACCAAGTGGAGGAGTTCTAGTATCTTGGGGTCTTGTTCACTAGTGAGGGAAGGATGGAGCGGGAGATCGACACGCGGACCGGTGCTGCGTCTGCAGTGATGCAGACTCTGTACCGGTCTGTTGTGGTGAAGAAGGAGCTGAGCCGAAAGGCGAAGCTCTCAATTTACCGGTCGATCTACGGTCCTGCCCTCACCAATAGTCACGAGCTGTGGTCGTGACTGAAAGAACAAGATCCTGGATACAAGTGTCCGAAATGAGTTTCCTTCGCAGGGTGTCCGGTCTCTCTCTTAGAGATAGGGTGAGAAGCTCGGTCATCCGAGAGGGACTCCGTGTCGAGCCGCTACTCCTCTGCGTTGAGAGGAGCCAGCTGAAATGGCTCCGGAATCTGGTCCAGATGCCTTCTGGACGCCTCCCTGTAGAGGTGTTCCGGGCATGTCCTACCGGCGGGAGGCCCTGGGGACGACCTAGGACACGCTGGAGAGACTATGTTTCTCGGCTGGCCTGGGAACGCCTTGGGATCGCGCCGGTGGAGCTGGTTGAAGTGGCTGGGGAGAGGGAAGTCTGGGCTTCCCTCTTGGAGCTGCTGCCCCCGTGACCTTACCTTGGATATGCGGTAGAAGATGGATGGATGGATGGATGGATGAATAAGTATTTCATGCACATATTATACATATTTTATGGCTGCAATTTTGTGTTTCATGGCCACAATTTAATCATTTTAGTCATGTCTCAGGTTCCATTGGAATCATCTAAAAGTAAGTAAATGTTTATGCTACTTCTCCCTAACACCATACCTGCAAGGTTGGGCAATCCGAATGCAGAGCCCAGAATGGCCGCAACCTGTCTCGGTCCTCAACAAATCTTATCTGACAGCCTCCAGCTTTTACAAAGAGAGCCCCAGTCTGCTCAGTGTCTCCTGGAGAAGTGGCCTCAATGATGATCATCTGAGGAACACCTCGGCTCCTCAATCCTGAAAAAGTGTGTGTAAGGGTTGCAGAGAGATGTGGGGAGTTGCAGGACTCCCGTAGCTCAAAAGTGAGCTCCTGGTTGTCTGCCCTCAGAGAGGAGCTGATCATACGCCTGCATTGGAGCCCTGACAAAGACCCCTGAAGAACCAGGTTCACAGGAATGATTGTTCCCTGTGGAAGAGGAAACATGATGAGAAACATTTTTTTTGTGGCTTGCTTATTTGCTTTGCATACCTGTCATACTTCATGTAGACCAGGGGTTCTGAAAGGGATCCCTTACAATATTTTTCCACAGAATCCCTCATAATCCAAATGCTAATTAAAACTACTGTATGTACCCGTACCCTTTATTTACGTATGAATTAAAATGTTGATGTTTTCTGTGGGGGGGTCGGGGATGTAACATTTTTCAAGAAAGTTGTTTTTTCCTTACTAGAACAAATGAAAAAAATGGGAGATGAAAAGTCACATTATTACAAAAAATAGTCATTTTCCCCAAAAAATAAAGCACCAATATGACATTATAGTCAAAGTTTTAGCTATGAATGAAAGTCATATTTTAAAAAGTGAATTACAAAAATAATTGTTTTTATTCTGAAAAAATACATAATACAGTAAGTATCTTATAATTTGTAATTTATATACAGCAAAAAAAAAAAAAAAGTTAAACATAATTTACAGTAATATGCTGTAATAGATTTTTACAGTAATTAACTGAGATTTTATAATAATTAACTGGCAACTTTTCTGCCAGTTATTTACTGTAAATTCTATAGTCAATTTACAACTTTCAAGTACGCCTGAACAGGTGAATAAGAATTCAAAAATTTAGTCTTTACAAAGATATTAATTCTCCATTTTGATTGTCATTTGCATATTTGTTTCTAAATTGTCAACAATATGTTTGTTGCTATGATTGCAGTTTAATGTTGTAGAAATGGTCTGTGTCATAAAAAAGATTTGTCACTGTTCTATTTGCGTGAGCCAAATGAAAAGCCTAAAAATGATGTACACTATTTCTTACCTGTAAGACAGGGCAGTAGTTGGCCATATTTACACTGTAAGAAAATCCATTGTTCCCTGCTTCTGAAGATTTGGACGTATCCAAAAGGCCGCTGAAGTGACAGTTTCCAATCTCCAGACCAAACTTTACAATAGGTAGGTGTGCAGCTGAGACACTGATGATCATTGTTCCATTAGAAGGAAACCCCAGCGCTTGTATTGCCTCTATAGAGTGCTGGACTGATGCATTCAAACTAAGACTAGGCTGGAAGGTAAGCGACAATGTAATGCTGCCTTTCTGTTTATCCAGAGCCAGAAGATCAATGCTGAAATTTGTAGAGGAACCAGAACGACTCATGGAGATGTCCATTGATGTCTGTGAGGGTAGGTGTGTCTACAACAAAAACAAGAGTAGTAAAATTAGGAACAGGACATGACAATATCATTAGCACAATAAAAACAAAATCTTGCATTGAGAAGACGGCCATAAAAGTCCCTGTGAAGTGAAAATAAATGTCTTTCTAAAAAAAGAGTCTGGAATATATCCCATGTGGCGTAATTTTTTTGTAACCCTCAATCTTCCACCTTTTTCTTTGATGTGCGCACACACTCACAGCCTACAATGAGGGCCTCTAATGCTCATGCCAGGGGCCAAAGTGCATCACTGCACTTTAGTCACGCCCAAAAATATGGAAATTTGAATTGGTGAAAAACAGTTTAACGCTATACTATATAAATAACTGTCAGATAATGCAACTATAAGTTGTGCTGTATCTTTTCTTGATGAAGGGAGAAATCGGAGGTTGACTGAAGCCACCAACACTACTCAATCATAAACAAAACATTTGCATTGAGTATTTACATTCATTTCCAAAAGCAATTAAACAGTAAGAACATGTCTTCTTTTTTCTTTTTCTTTTTTAACTGTGGACTAATAATCATTTGGATTTGACATCAAAAGATGAATAAAGAAGTTGCAGTGTTCCCTCGCGGTTCACTTTTCGTGGTCTCGCTGTTTCGCGGATTTTTTTAGTGCAATTTTGTATGCTTTTATTTTTAACAGTAATATACATATTTTATCAAATTTATGAAGGTTTGAAAATTGAGAAGGTTTAAACAAGAGATAAATGTGAGAAAATGTAAATGCCTCAATGATAAAAGTGTATAAACTGTGTGGTGAGGAGTTTTAGAGACTTAAAACATTTATAATAAATGTCAAACATAAAGCTAACTACTTTGCAGATTTCATTTATTGCGGGTATTTTTTGGAACCTAACCCCAGCAGGAAACGAGGGAACACTGTACTCCCATCAATCTCCTATTTTGTAGGTAAAACTATATAGGGTTTAAGTCTGGAAAATGAATCAACCTTCCACTTGGTGCCATATTTTGGGTCATTATCTTGATGAACTCTCCAAATCCCTTTGGTTGCATCGAAAAAAAATTCAGGAGACTTCTTAGTTGATTTAGCTGTTTCTGCCATCACTGAAGCTCCTCCGAGAAGAAGCCATGCAAGCCCAAGCTATGATATTACCTCAACTGAGTTTCACAGATGACATAGGAATCATTAGCACATCTTTTATCTCACAAAGTTTAAGCTTTTCCATAACTTTGCTCGAGGTGCATCTTTACTTCATTAGCCCGTAATAATACTAAGATGTTTCATGTACGTCTTTTTTACATCAAACTGAAATGTTCCAGTAATTTTAGAAAGAGTCTACCATATCACTTCTACTCAAACAGAAAGTAGTGAGCCATCTTCAAGATGAAAATGCCTCTCCTGCTTTCTTTTAGATGGGAAACAAGATTTCTGACACGTATCTTGTTTCCTGTCTAACCTTCAGAAAGACACATTGCCGATGAACAAAAACATTCCAGTGGCGCCTCCTGTCCTCTTCACTCCTTTGTTGATTCAGCAGAAGCACGGAACACTCATCACTTTCCAACTGAAACTTGGCTTGACCAGCTGTGGAGCGCACACCCACAGTGAATGCCTTTGGTCCTCCGCGAGTCACATTTTGGCGAAGCGTCATTCTGAGCGAAGGGGACGGCTCAGAGGCCACGGTAATGTCTGACTGAGCAGAGCGGGTTTGGACAGAGAGTTGAGCGCTACCAGTGAGCAAGGTATCATGGAGCTGACCAGAACATTGAATGTCCAGTATGTTTGGTAAGATGGAGAAGAGGGCGGCCCATTGATGCTGGAAGGTCCAGCTCAGTTCAGCTTTGCGTTCCTTTAGTAGTGCAGAGAAGATGCAATGGATGGAGTCTTGTTGGTTTTGGAAGTGAAGAGCAGCTTTCAGTCCATCTTTCACTGCTTGTGCATGTGCTGTTAAAGTCGTCTTCTGCAGCACATCCTCACCGAGTCTTCTAATCTGCTCCAACACTAACCTTCCCTTGCCTTTGCATCGCAGAGACACCAGAAGACTGGAGCTGACTGAATCCCACGATGTATTGACATCTGCCCAGATGTGACACCAGCTCTCCAACTTCATGCGACCAGTCATCTCAGCCGTGTGCATAACGTTTTGACCCCCATACGCAAGTTGTCCATGCCAGCCATAAAGACCACCGTTCTCCACTCTCAGTCCCAAATTCAAGTCAGTTATGCACAAACCAACCACCAACCCAATTCCCAAAGCCCACCTCTGAGGCCCAGGCCGGAGGAGCAGCCTGAGGCCAGATTTGGTTGGCACCCCATAATAACTCTGCAGCATCACAGAAGAATGTGTGAGGTTAGCCTTGAACTCTCTCTGACCGTTAGGACTCAAGCAGCCTTTAGCGTCTGCCCTGAGGCCCAGGTATGCAAGTGACAAAGCATAGCAGAGCCTGTTACGGGGTCTGTGAGAGCGAGATGCTCGTACCTGCACTGGGCGACCTGCCACGTCTGCATAGCACTGCGCAGAAAGATAGTCTGCAGCCGTGACCCTTGTGCAGTTCATCTGTGAAAACAAACCCCCCTGTTGTTAGTCTTTGTAGCTCAAAGCACAAACTAGAAAAAGAAAATAGCATTGTAGGATAGCACATTGCAGATGTGAATCATGAGAACGACAAAACACGTGTCAAACACAAGGCGCCGGCGAGATCATTTAATGTGGCCACAGTGAAAACTTGCAGACAATTTTCCTAAACATTTATTCAAAACAACCTACAAAGATGAGTGCCAAATGCAAGACGATTATTTAAAATGATGGGGGATTAAACTGGGGGACACAATTCTTGTTGAGTTTAGTCGGACAGCTGTTTTAAACAAATTTTTAGCTGCGGAATCCAAAGCTGATCTAGTTTTTTTTCTATCATGTCAAGCTACAGATTCCCGTTTTTTTGTCTTGTTTTTTTAAATATGAAAAAGACAATACTTGACAGATTTCAACCAACTTGTCATTGAGAATCACTTCTGAGGCTAAACTTGTTGATATGGAAATTCACTGGCCCTACTAGCACTGGCGGTTCTAGAATGTTTGACTATCTAGGCGCTGGGAGGAGGTTCAGTCGGAAGGGCAGATGGCATAAAAATGCACACACACATTTCTTTCTTTCTTTTTTCCTGAGAGAGCTCAGTATTGTTCATTCGGTAATCTTACTGATTCAACATGACATCATCATTGCTCTCTCTTTTTTTGTTTTTTTGTTTTGCTATGCGCGTGAGTATGTGCATGTGCGGGTGTGTGTGTACTCATTAATTCACCTAAAACCTATTAAAAATGCCATACCGTTCACCTAAACCAAATACTTCAGAATCCAGCTAGAGTCGTGAGGTTGTCAGGAGACCTGAGGAAGGATCAAAGAAAAGAAAGGAAAGTAAAATCCAGCTCCGTCCAGACATCACCTACTACCCACCCGGTTACCAACCAGGGCCTTTCACCAACCCCAGAAACATCTAAATTCCAACAAATTAGGGAGACCTCAAGAGACCAAAGGAGAGACTGAGGAAAGGAAGGAAGGATAGATGAAGCAAAATGAGATCCACACACACACACACACACACACAACGACCAGAAGCAGATTGTGTTTGAATTTCGATAGATGCTAGTGTGCTGGATCTGGCATGCATGAAAACCTCCACCCAAGAGGGGAGCTGTCGACCCCCGGCCAGGACAGAGCAAGCGCAACCCCCCAGGGCCCCCCAGGCCACGGCAGCGCCGAGGCACAACCCCCGGGCCCCACCGGCTGGAGAGCAAACCCAGGAGCCAGGAGCGCCCCCCGCCCAACGCAGCAGAATGGGGCACACACACATTTCTAATGAAGGTTTAATTTTCTGCATTGCCTGGCAAGTTCTACGCACATCATGTGAATAGCATAGCTTAATGTTGAGCACTAACCCATTCTGTTTAATCTATTCAATAACAATTCTCATCTAGGGCGGCCAAAAACAATCACTTTGCTAGTCGACTAGTCACCGATTTGTTCCCCTACTCGAACCAAAGTGAACCAAACTATGAACTTGAAACCAAGGTACAATACGAACTGAACCATTATTGTTGCTGCACCGTAACACAGTTGGTGATTATACACTTTTTGTTTTTTAAACCATAATGATGTGTGGACCACAATGAAAACAAGGAAATCTTCTTTACTGTCCATTCTCTTGGGTGTTTTTCTTAGTGGTTTGTTTGTTTCAGGGTTCAAAAATAAGTCACGCTTTAAAAAGGCAAAAGTGTGTACAATCACTAAAACTGACCTGCAACGTGACGGGTATGATCCCCTGCAGCAGCTTTATTTGTTGCCAGAAAGATGCAATGACTACAGCTGTATTGTTTTGTGTTCCTACAATTAAAAGGGTGTCAATCATTTTATTCTCTTCTGCGTGAAATACCAGTCCTGCGTCCAACACAGTGGTATCCATCTGTTAGAAGAGGAAAAAAACACAATGAAACTGGCACCATCAAATGAAAATCCATATTCAATACTGAAATTCATAATAAACACGAAAGAAGGTAGTTTTGACCACCTGGCAATGCGCTGTGGCTCGCATGGAACTTGGTATGCCTCTTCTCTGGAGTGCTTTGACTCTGTGCTGCAATTCGGAGAGGATTTCCCATCGTGGGACAAGCTGGTTTGACCTGCCGCCATTCAACTCTGCTTTTAAATGCTCAGGTCCAGCTTGCATTTCTGCAACGGCTGACAATCTACTTTCATCCTGGTCCCAACTCACCTGGACACTACTATTCGCAGGTAGACCTATTAGAGTCACACAGCAAGAACGGCTTAGTTGGCGGATTACATGTCAAATTGTTAGAACTAATGGAAAAATAATTCAGAAATACAGTGGTGCCTTGATATACAAGTGAGCCTACTTATAAATTTGAGCCATCATTTGGCCCATTGTTTGCTTTGACTTCCGAGCAACGATTTGATATACAAGTGCTGTATAGTGGGAGTGAACTAAACTTAACTCAATTCAAAACAAGCAGCAGTTTGGCAGAAAGTAAACAAGTCATCAAAACAGGGGCTCACACTGTTCATTGCCCCTCACAGTTGAAGTGTTCAGTCAACAATCACACTGTTAAAACAACCACAATAGATTGACTTGGTAGAGTTTGTTTAAGTTAATGCTAACAAACAATGTAAAATGCCATAGACAGGCTAATGAATAGCATCGGTGTCACAACATTAAATAACATTTTATGCAACGGATTTAGACAGATAATATCACTATACTCATAGGCATATATTATTTATCCTCTGCAAAGACCGACCTATTTTAGACTACTACAGTTTACTGATGAATTGTGACTATTTCCATGTATATTCGTGTATCTGTATTGTAATCCACTCATCTTGCCAAGGTGTGAACACTAGACGAAGCAGTGCAATGTCTATTGAATTGAGGCAAAAAAAAATTACGGCAAAAGCCATGAAGGAACTGGGAACAAAATTCGGCCCGGGAAAATAATGGACACCAGGGGCGGGCAGGTGGGTGCGGACGAGATGAGACGACGGGCGGCATCCAACAATTACTACAATCTTCGTCGCTCATCACCGGGGGAGGGAGTACATCCGTCAAGCGGGGTGAGTACAGACAATGAATCTCATTCCGTGCATTTTTGCAACATAAAAAATTTGCCAAATATGCAGAAACACTTGGCGAAAGGTGGACATCGTTAACGATGGGAGACGGAGTCTGTTTTGAATTATGAGTGTGATCACAAAACAAATCAAGCTCATATCACAAGGCACCACTGATTGAGTAAATGTGGGTAATCAAGTGATAGTTACTGATTACCTGTGGCATTGAGTAGTTGGGATGAGTGAGATAACTGAATGTGGACCTCCCCAGCCCCTTTTTCCTCCAAGTGCCTACTCACATTCACACAGAAATTCTCAGCCCCCAACAGAACACACATCCAGCTACGGGTAGGATGCAATTTCTTTTCCAACATGTCAAGAACTTCTTCCTTTTCTTCCTGATGCTTTAGCTGCATGCTGTAATAAGTCTCCTCCACTCTAACTCGTATTTGCCCTAGAATGATTTTTTTTAAAAAAATGATAATAAAATCAAGAATTAAAAAAAAAAAAATCAAGAGTAATTTCACCTTCAGTAATGTTGTCAGACAGTCCCAAAATCAAGAATTAAAAAAAAAAATCAAGAGTAATTTCACCTTCAGTAATGTTGTCAGACAGTCCCAAAATCAAGAATTAAAAAAAAAAAATCAAGAGTAATTTCACCTTCAGTAATGTTGTCAGACAGTCCCAAAATCAAGAATTAAAAAAATAAATAAAACAAGAGTAATTTCACCTTCAGTAATGTTGTCAGACAGTCCCAAAATCAAGAATTAAAAAAAAAAAATTAAGAGTAATTTCACCTTCAGTAATGTTGTCAGACAGTCCCAAAATCAAGAATAATAATAAAAAAAAAATCAAGAGTAATTTAACCTTCAGTAATGTTGTCAGACAGTCCCAAAATCAAGAATTAAAAAAAAAATCAAGAGTAATTCCACCTTCAGTAATGTTGTCAGACAGTCCCAAAATCAAGAATAAAAAAAAAAAAATCAAGAGTAATTTCACCTTCAGTAATGTTGTCAGACAGTCCCAAAATCAAGAATTAAAAAAAAAAATCAAGAGTAATTTCACCTTCAGTAATGTTGTCAGACAGTCCCAAAATCAAGAATTAAAAAAAAAAAATCAAGAGTAATTTCACCTTCAGTAATGTTGTCAGACAGTCCCAAAATCAAGAATTAAAAAAATAAATAAAACAAGAGTAATTTCACCTTCAGTAATGTTGTCAGACAGTCCCAAAATCAAGAATTAAAAAAAAAAAAATTAAGAGTAATTTCACCTTCAGTAATGTTGTCAGACAGTCCCAAAATCAAGAATAATAAAAAAAAAAAAATCAAGAGTAATTTAACCTTCAGTAATGTTGTCAGACAGTCCCAAAATCAAGAATTAAAAAAAAAATCAAGAGTAATTTCACCTTCAGTAATGTTGTCAGACAGTCCCAAAATCAAGAATAAAAAAAAAAAAAATCAAGAGTAATTTCACCTTCAGTAATGTTGTCAGACAGTCCCAAAATCAAGAATAACAAAAAAAAAATCAAGAGTAATTTCACCTTCAGTAATGTTGTCAGACAGTCCCAAAATCAAGAATTAAAAAAAAAAATCAAGAGTAATTTCACCTTCAGTAATGTTCTCAGACAGTCCCAAAATCAAGAATTAAAAAAAAAAATTAAGAGTAATTTCACCTTCAGTAATGTTGTCAGACAGTCCCAAAATCAAGAATTAAAAAAAAAAATTAAGAGTAATTTCACCTTCAGTAATGTTGTCAGACAGTCCCAAAATCAAGAATAAAAAAAAAAAAATCAAGAGTAATTTCACCTTCAGTAATGTTGTCAGACAGTCCCAAAATCAAGAATTAAAAAAATAAATAAAACAAGAGTAATTTCACCTTCAGTAATGTTGTCAGACAGTCCCAAAATCAAGAATTAAAAAAAAAAAAATTAAGAGTAATTTCACCTTCAGTAATGTTGTCAGACAGTCCCAAAATCAAGAATTAAAAAAAAAAATTAAGAGTAATTTCACCTTCAGTAATGTTGTCAGACAGTCCCAAAATCAAGAATTAAAAAAAAAATCAAGAGTAATTTCACCTTCCGTAATGTTGTCAGACAGTCCCAAAATTAAGAATAAAAAAAAAAAAAAAATCAAGAGTAATTTCACCTTCAGTAATGTTGTCAGACAGTCCCAAAATCAAGAGTAATTTCACCTTCAGTAATGTTCTCAGACAGTCCCAAAATCAAGAATTTAAAAAAAAAATTAAGAGTAATTTCACCTTCAGTAATGTTGTCAGACAGTCCCAAAATCAAGAATTAAAAAAAAAAATTAAGAGTAATTTCACCTTCAGTAATGTTGTCAGACAGTCCCAAAATCAAGAATAAAAAAAAAAAAATCAAGAGTAATTTCACCTTCAGTAATGTTGTCAGACAGTCCCAAAATCAAGAATAAAAAAAAAAAAAAATCAAGAGTAATTTCACCTTCAGTAATGTTGTCAGACAGTCCCAAAATTAAGAATAAAAAAAAAAAAAAATCAAGAGTAATTTCACCTTCAGTAATGTTGTCAGACAGTCCCAAAATCAAGAATTAAAAAAAAAAATCAAGAGTAATTTCACCTTCAGTAATGTTCTCAGACAGTCCCAAAATCAAGAATTAAAAAAAAAAATTAAGAGTAATTTCACCTTCAGTAATGTTGTCAGACAGTCCCAAAATCAAGAATTAAAAAAAAAAATTAAGAGTAATTTCACCTTCAGTAATGTTGTCAGACAGTCCCAAAATCAAGAATAAAAAAAAAAAAATCAAGAGTAATTTCACCTTCAGTAATGTTCTCAGACAGTCCCAAAATCAAGAATAAAAAAAAAATAAAAAATCAAGAGTAATTTCACCTTCAGTAATGTTGTCAGACAGTCCCAAAATCAAGAATAAAAAAATAAAAAAATCAAGAGTAATTTCACCTTCAGTAATGTTCTCAGACAGTCCCAAAATCAAGAATTAAAAAAAAAAATTAAGAGTAATTTCACCTTCAGTAATGTTGTCAGACAGTCCCAAAATCAAGAATTAAAAAAAAAAATTAAGAGTAATTTCACCTTCAGTAATGTTGTCAGACAGTCCCAAAATCAAGAATAAAAAAAAAAAATCAAGAGTAATTTCACCTTCAGTAATGTTGTCAGACAGTCCCAAAATCAAGAATAAAAAAAAAAAAAAATCAAGAGTAATTTCACCTTCAGTAATGTTCTCAGACAGTCCCAAAATCAAGAATTAAAAAAAAAAATTAAGAGTAATTTCACCTTCAGTAATGTTGTCAGACAGTCCCAAAATCAAGAATTAAAAAAAAAAATTAAGAGTAATTTCACCTTCAGTAATGTTGTCAGACAGTCCCAAAATCAAGAATAAAAAAAAAAAAATCAAGAGTAATTTCACCTTCAGTAATGTTGTCAGACAGTCCCAATATGCCATCTAATCCAAGGGTACCGGGCAGAATTGCAAAGCGAGTCATTGAATGCATCAGCTTCCCTGACACTGCAACCTGAAGACCCCTGTTGTTCCTTCGAGACCCTTTCACCTGAGCCAACAGAGTGTTGCGTCCCTCTGTATATGAACCACGTAGAGACACACTAGAAGGCCAGACGTGAAGAAGAAGAAGAAAGTTATCCAGGTATCGATACTTTCTGTTAAAGTGTGGGAAACGTGAGAACTGGATGGCAATACATACCTGTGTCGGGACATGTTGGCAGCCATTTTAACATGCAAGTCAGTGATTCCATGCAGCAAACTCTGCGATAAGTTGAGCCTCAGTAGCACATATTTGTCTTCCTGCAGGAGTGAGTGAGCGATCTGGGCATCCAGCATCAGCTTGTCCTTCTCATCAGCATTCACACGAATGCAGCTACTTCCTCCACCAGTTGGTGTGAACATGATAGAAGTGGCTTTTGCCTAAATGTGAAAATATCAGCATCAGGTGGTTATGCACTAACTGGCCATAACGTATGTGGAAAATGTGTTAGGCTCCATTCTTTTGGCCATCATTTCAAAAGATGTATATGCAGCACTGCTCATCACCAAAATAACACCATAGCTACGAGTATAGTGAAGCATGGCTGGTTGTTAGCATCTTGCTTTCAGGCTGGTTTTCTTCACATGGAACCCGGAACTTGGTCAAGGTGGAGGGAATTATGAACAGTTCGGGAACTACAAATACTGTAGTGTGAAATTATAGTTGGTGTTAGCAGTAAAACTTTCAGGCTTCTGCCATGCAGACAGAAAAAAACCCCGGAAAAGACTACTAGGACATCTGAACTATATTTGGGGTTAATCAGAGGCACTTTAAAAGGGAAATCAACCTTAAATGTTTCTTGACAATAATATGTTATATGTGACCTCACTAGTCTAAACATAACAGTTATAAGAGTTATGCAGCAAAATCCAGCCATTTTTATCCATCTCAGGGGGGCGGCCATTTTGCCACTTGCTGTTAACTGATGATGACATCACAATTGCTCAGCGCTCAGGTAACAACCAACCACAGTTGACCAGTTTTCTGTATGTACGCCAAATGTCCGCCTCCTAAAAACTGCTGGATTTTGCTGCCCATATTCGACTAACGCAATATTAAGCAGAAAACTGTATTTAGACTAGTGGGGATGCATAAAACAAACTATTGTCAAGAATTTTTGGGGTGTTGACAGGGTGCATGTGACTCCCATTTAAAAGGAGTTTAAACATGATTGATTAATTCTGAGCACAACCATATCCCAGTTATTAGAGGGTGTGCACACTTTTTAAACCACATTATCCCAGTTACCCCCCCCCCCCCCCCACCAATCAAGTCAATTTCAATCAATCACAAAAAGGTGGCATTTGAACAGGGGGGTGTGGACTTTTAGAACTACACATTTCATATTTTATGTTCAGTCAAAAAAATACACATTAAAATAGCATAAAATCAACCCACCTCTAAAGATTTGGGAATTTTAGATTTGAAAGGATGCCTAAGAGATGAATAAAGAAGAAATCTGTCTGAAGTTCCATTGAGTTGCATTGAAAGCTAAAAAGAAAATGGAGTTTCAGAAAAGCAAGCATTTCCAGTTTTACTTTAATGAAGGCCTTAACTATTTACTCACTTGACACTCCTGTCGCAAAATTTTCAGTCTCCCTCGAACTAGATAATCAAATTCTGTGTTGTTTTTGGGGCTCCAACATACATCTCCCTCCACCAAAGCAAAGGAGGGGAATTGCAGCTGGAACAGCAAAAATGTTGACCTTGTCAGAAGGTTCATCATGTGTAAAGGCCACATAAAAAAAACATGAACAAAATATCTGATATGCTGCAAACTGTCACGTTGTGTCAGAAGTTAGTTGACCTGGAGCTGATGGGTAATGTTGGCTCGAACTTTTATCACTTGCTGACTTGTGTGCAATGATTTGAAAATAATTTGCCCAAAGAAACCTAGCTTCTCTTGGCTGCCGACCCGCAGCCTTCCTGTAATGTCTTTCTGGGTCTAGAAGAAAAACAAAAATGCAGATACATGTTTGAGTTTGTTTGCATACACTTACAAAAGAAATTGAATTGTGTTGTTTTTACCACTGCCTTTAATGTAGTATAATTTTACGATTACATGTCACCTAATTTAAACTGTGAAATAAAATTTCAAACAATTAAAAAATTTGAATCTAAATATTTTATATTATTATTATTAGTGTGCCAAAAAAAATCGATTCTCATAAGAATCGTGATTCTCATTTAGTACGACTAAGAATCTATTTTAAATGTCCCAAAATCGATTTTATTGAAATTATTTCATACTGTCTTCCCTTTGTTTGTGTGTGCCTTTATTGGGAGCGCTGTTCATGTTGTACCCGATTTGGCCACTTAGGGGCAGTGTGGTTCCACGCGGTCTGATACACTGTTAAGTTGTAGCCACATTAGAGAGTAGAAGGAAAAAGTCACGATCAAGTTATTTCAATAAAAGTTTGGGTTTTTTTGCAGCGTGGAGCCGTTCTTTTGAGTGATAAAAGTGCCCCGAGTAGCGCAATAATTAAAATTAGCGAGTCCGACTGGAGTAGATCATTAGGATTCCTTGAACATCTATTAATTGAAGCAAACATCATTGTCAATCAAATAATTTTAAATCAAAAATCATTCTTAATCGAAAATCGATTCTGAATCGAATCACACACCCACAAATTGCAATTGAATCGAATCATGAGACATTCAAAGATTCCCACCCCTAATTATTATATATTTTTTTCTATATATGCAAAATAGATTACATACAATTAATGAAATGCTGGTTGGAAGAGGCAAAGAAGCAACTAACTGCAGTTAAATATGGCATGTGAGAATGTTGCGTTATGACTTATTAATAATAGTGATAATGTGTACACTTACTTACACAGATATCAATAAAAAAAAAAAGGTTTTAGACAACTTGAATTGTAACACAACTAGGGTTAAAAATCTAAAGTATACAGATTTTTTTTTATTTTTTTAAATAAATAAATAAAGTATACATGGGTGGAAAGGGGATTAGCCGTTATTATTTGTAGTAATGTTAAGGTAGGGCATTGCTTTACATTTGAATTTATGTAAGCGGTTCACTTTTAAAAGTTAGTAGTAATAAATATTTTTATTAAAATCATATTAAATTTTGTGGCCCCACCATGTGCTTAGCCTATTATTGCCTTATGGGTGAGCCAGCTGTGCTTATATACAGTATTATAGATTAGGCAACAACTGGAATTCAGAATGATACAAAAATTCTAAGAAAAATGAAGGACACTGTCATTGGTCTTACTTGGTTGCTAGACATGGTCACGCAGATCTCACAGTCTGATGGAAATGTTTCTGTGTTGAAAGGATGGATCAGTGCGGAGCAAACCTAAATATTAACAGATTGATTAAACAAAACACTTCATGAATGCCGCAATTAACGCCTCACTGTTCTTTTGTAAAGTCATGATTTGTTCCTACTTACAAAAGGGCTTGGCGGTTTGTAGCCAATGGTCAGAGTGTGAATGATCTCTTTATTGGCATAAAAACCGGCTCTTGATTCCAGGATGTAAAGGCCTTTCAGGAGGTCCACGGTGAAAGTCTCCCTAAGGAGAAGTTTCTGAGGAAATGTCTTGAAAGGCTGTCTGTGCGAGATTGATTTATTTACATCAAAGTCACGACTGCAAATGTTTTCAAGGGTAAACGTCAGTAGTGAACAAACCTAAGATGGAGCAATGCAGTTTTTTGATACATCTTCTTATCCTTCTTCACTTCTTCCACCGTCCCTTCAAACTCAAACTCAGTGGGACGACTTTTGGCCTCCAACAAGCTTACCCTCAAAATCGCTTGCCTCTTTTTCAAAAGCTTGAACGGGATAGTTGAAAATGCAATAAACGTTTGTTAAAAGTGAGGTAAGCACACGCATTTCGCAATTTGTTGCAAGCACCTTGTCAACGGTCTTCAGGGCAGCTGTGAAGGTGATGTTTTGTTTGCCGTAACTGGAAGACATCTGCAGAGTCAGGCTGGATTTCAGCGTCTCCAGAGAGATGTCGCCTCTCAGGGGAGCAGTCCAAAGTGAGCTTAGAGAACAGGAGGCTTTTATATTCTTCTTTCCCATGAAACCCAGTCCTCCTACCTGGCGAGTGATGGACACCACACAGTACATCAAGTAGTTTGTGCATTTAGCATCCTGTGCAGGTTTGAGGAGCAGGATTCGACGAAATGCGTCCAGCTTTTATATTTGTAGACGGTGCAACTACCCCAAATTATGGCTCAGGTACCCCATCTTGAAAACCACTCAGAATCACTAAACCTAACATACAATTAATAAGGTAGCATTTTACATTACTTGCAAGAATGTGACAGCTGGAGTGTGGAGCTTGACACGGGCCTCCTTCTCGCGGCCTCTATCCCTGTAGGAGGCCTCCAGGATGAGATTCCGGATGGTCACCCATTTGTTGGCTGTAAATTCAGAGTTGAGCTGCAGCGTGTGGCGATGGTGCTGACTCAGCTTGTGGGTCGTGTAAATGTACAGCCATGGATTATCCATATTAAATGTTCCTGTGGAAGTCAAATTTTGTATCTGACACAAACAACATTCAAAGCGTTTGAGATGACACAATCACAGTCAAGTTCACCTTCCCATTTCTTGTGTGGGGTGTCATTTGGAGGACTTTTCCAGTGTAAACCAGCCACAAGTGGCGTCAAGTTGTTGTAGTTGATTTTAAGATGAGTACTGCTCTCACACCCAAGCTGTCGAAGGTAAGAGTGCAATAGCTGGGTGCGGTAGTTTAAATCTTTTTCAGGAACCTGGAAATTGAACTGAAAAGGTTTGGGGGATATTTCAGTCTCAGAATCAGAATTGGAAAGGAGAAGGGGAAAAAACACCATAACTAAATATACACTGCTGACTTAAATGTTCACAAATGTGTGAGTCATTAAACAATATAAAGTGTACATTGTACAGTAGTGCAGCAATACGAATCTACAACAAATCATGCTGAGTTGTTAGGTTCAAAACAAACGGAACAGAATCAGAATTTTAAACCTGATCATCTCATCTAAAGTTCAAAGTTACCTCCAATGTGTAGCTGGTGTGGTTTTGTGTCGATTGATTTTTAAAGGACTGGCTCAGAAGAAGCGTGTGTTTGTTGTTTATCTCGTCCCAGTGTTGACCATAGCTCATGTCCACAGATGATCTCACATGGCTGGAGCTTTCTTCGTGCCTCAAGTGGATCTGACAAGAACACAAATGTGGAGGTTTTGTGAGGCCTTCTTTGCTGGCCTCAACACGGTCAGAGGCACTGACATACATTTACAACCTAGATTTACAACCTAGAATATTTGTTCCATGAATTTCACATCACATCACATGTTACCATGCCAATCTAATCTGCCCTAAACCAAGTCATTTAAACCAGTGGTCCCCAGCCTGGTACGGGCCGTGGGTCATTTGGTACCGAAAGAAAAAAAATTGCTTTTTTTTTTCGAAAATTATGTTTTATTTTGAAAAGTGGCCGGATTCTGTCTGTTACATCCGTCTCACTTGACAACTCTGTTGTTGGTGCGACGTTACGGACACCGTTAATAAAGTTGCACATGATTACACAGTAGATTTACGTTCATTATTATTATAGAGAAAATACCACAGTTTTTTTTCTTGTCATTTTATTTTGTCTTTATCTGCTAAACCTTTAGATTAGGCCGTGAAAATATTGTCAGACATTAAACCGGTCCGTGGTACAGAAAAGGTTGGGGGCCACTGATTTAAACTATATTACCAACGGGACTGTTCCTTTTACCAATCATATTTCAACTTCAGACAGCTAGCTGGTCCATAGTAAACTCCATATTTTGCCCACCTCTGATTGGTAGCAAAAAACATTTGCAGTGATCATTACATTTAATAAACAGGTGAGAGTGTTTTGTTTTTTAACTTTTCTATACTTTTGTCACGTTATTAAAACAGTTACTTTGTGGTTGATAGAAGGCGTGTTAGAACAGTAGAACTCATGATCAGCTCTCATTCTGTACGTGAGATTAGCGTGCCTCTCACTCTTCACACTTTGGGAGGTGTGGCACTCTTGATGTAGGTGCCGGGCATCACCTGCAAAAGGAATCAAAAGACATGGCAATCTGTAATAATAATATTGACATACACTGAAAAAATATCGCTAGCTAAAGCCCTGAAAAAAACAGATGAAAATAACTTCTTTCATTTTAAGGGTTGAAGCCATTTGCTAGTGAGTAAGTTTCTGTTTATTAAAAAACCCTGTGGGAAGACACAGTATCCAAAATTACAGTGTTTCACAACCTGTATTGAGCCAAGGCTCATATTTTTCATCATTTCATCACGGCACACCACCAAACAAAAATGTCACCAAAATGTATGCTTACTGAAATAAAGAACCATGTTGCAGGATGTTTTCCAAACACTCACCACCCAGCCCATATTTAAGGCGTAGCGCCGAACTCCACAGCGGCCCTTTCTGCTCCATGAGTCCCAGCATTCTGCTGCCAACGATTCCAGGTAAGAGAAGCTCCGCCTCCAAAGAGTACCGTCTGCTGTGGCTGTCTCTCCTTCGCTCCAGGGCCACTACAAACACATATGTTATTTTAGTCTATTGTGTGTCTATTGACACATGAGCCACTTACATGCCAAAATGGTAAAAAAAATGTTTTTTATATATATATACGTATATATATATATATATATATACACCAATATAGAATATATTTTATTCCAGAAATGGAGGACATTTTGTATTCCACACTCCCCAAGAAATTTAGAATAATCCATAATGCATGTGCAAAATCATGCACTTGTTACGGAAAATGTAGTTGTCATGAGACAAAAAGTATCTGTGACCGTAGCAAAAGGGATTTCTAAATATGATTTAAAATATCAAAGAGATCTTGAGCATTCCGCCATAAAATGACTTTTTTTTTCTCTTGTCCCTCCTTCTTTCTTGATGACAAACTTACATATCAAATGCAACAGGTAGGCTACAGTAAGTTTTAAATCAGCTGTTTTTGAATGATTTTGATGATCTGTCTTTCTTGCAATTTTTAAAACATTTTATCACAGCTAGCCTATATTTTAAATAGTAGTATGTTAGATAAAAAGTGAGTTCCATGAATCATTACATTACTTAATCAAGCTAGTTCCTCTAAACATAATTTTTCAAATTGTTTCAGTCGTAATGGAGTGCGTGACTCAAACCAATGCAATATGTTTCTCATAATATCAAAAAATATATATCAATCTCAAAGTTCTTCTTATTTTCTTATAAAGCTAACTTTATTCTTTGCCAGTCAGCATAGCAGCAAACACAAATAGTTGTACTTTTGAGTACAAATTCTAACATCATTAGTTTGCAACTATGTTAGTGTAATTATAGTAATACCAAAACCAAATTACCATTTTAAAAATGCAGCTTTTTAAAAATGGAATTAGGACTTATTCAGCAATATTTTTGGAAATAACTGTTACTGGGTTGTACCAAAATCTGTAACTGAGTTGTGCCAAAACAGCACGACGGATGAAATCTTCATAATAACTTAAGCGATGTTGAGCTGGAAAAGCAAAATTATAAGATGGCATTTCATCCAAAAAAACAAAAATATATATAAAATGCTAGATGGACCATTAGAAAAAAAAAAAAAAGATGGTGCATTAATTGTCCTCAAAATTTTCAATGACCTATAAAACCCAATAAATAAGGTTCTATCGGTTGTATACCTGAAAGTGACGCAGGTAGTCTGAACACATTCTTCACGGTGGCAGAAAAGCTCATCTTCCTGCCCAGTCCACGGGTAACATTAGCAGAGAGGATGATTGGATTTCTATTGGCAGCCATTTTGGCTTCAAAGTGATATCGTGTCCTAAACTCTGAGATGAGAGTCTGTTTGTCCACCAAACCCTTGAGTAGGAAAAAATGGATTTAAGTAAACTTACGGGCCAGAACATTAGACACACATCGAATAAAATCCAACCTAAGATGTGTTTGAAAAAGTGTGGCTTATTCACAGGGATAATCATACATGACTCGTCACATAATTGGCCTGACAGATTAGAATGGGGGCAAAGTATCTCAATCAAATATAAATAGATTTACTGCAGAGGGAATATTTCAGGAAAGTCGTAAAGATGTTACAAAACTTACCGTAACATAATAATGAACACCATCAATTATTAGCTCAAGTTTTGCAGTCTTTGTATTCCTCTCTTGTTCAAGTTGCCCTGAGAAAGCAAAACACTCATGTATTCGCAAACCAAAACTTGTTAAATGTTACTTGTAAGACTAACCTTGTACAAGGATACTTTTTAGAGGATGCGACACCCTGAGCAAAAATCTGCGAGGGTTAAAGGCCAGGTCAAGTGACATGTCCCTGGGGATGGATGACTTTGGAGTAGCCAGAAGGAGATGGATATGAGCCTCTTTGGGAAACCAGCTATCTACCTGAATTCAAAGGTAGGGTTTAAACATTTAATAGCCTTAAACAAGATAAAGATACTATAATATTATTTGGGTATCCATTTAGAGCTCTCGCTCGATCGGGCATCATATTCGATCGAATTCTAGTACCAGTGGGACCATTGAGTAGGCAGCCTCAAGCAAGTAGTAATGGAGACCTCTGTCCAGTTTCAGCAGCCGAATGGAGAGGTGGGTGAGACCTGAGGGCGGCAGCGAGATGCCCCCAGAAGCTAGAGGGTAGGAGGCATTAGCGCAAAGTTGCCAGCCAACCAACTTTGACCCTGAAAAGAAAGATTCCGTAAGTATCAGAAGAAGAGGCAACTCAGCATTGGAGGCAAGAGGGCGATGCATGTTCTGTCCTAGCTGATCGCTAGCCAATTATAAGACTGACAAAAAAGTGGTGTTAATGATGTCTGTAAGGCCCGCCACCCGCACAATATGGCCGAACTTGACTACAATGGACCTTTGCAAAAAAAAAAAAAAGACTCACGCCCGCACATTGAGCAATTGAGGCCTGTGCATCTACCGATGTGCTGCGACAGAAAACTGCGAGCCTGTATTGGATTTTGAGACACCACATACAGAATACTATACAGAATCACTTTTATTAAACCATAAAAACATAGCATGATTGTCAAGGAAGAAGTGGGTTGCCACAAAGAGTGGAAGTGGGCAAGAATAAAGGAGTGAGTGTGGCTATTTTGAGAGTTCTTCCTAGAGCGCTTGCATGCATTTTGAAGACAAAGACTGCACACTTCACTATTCTTTTTATTTACATAGATAGTACAGATTATGTACATTTATGATGTGGCAAAATATTGCCATTCGCAGGTCACACCTATGGGCAATTTAGAGTTAACTCTGCTATGCTGCCTGCTCCTTTCTTGTTATGTATTTGATATTTTGCACAGAGCAGTGACTCAACAATTTGTGATTAGATAAAACCCTCCCATCATCTTTGTTGTTTCTGGACTAAATGGCTGTCTAGTGTCAAGGTTGCTGATGTGCATATTTGATAGATGGCGTCACTGATGTCTGTAGTGTACATGTGAATGTCTTACAGTTTTTTGGTGTGCAGGCAGTATGCTGGATACGACTCTTTGGACCTTTAATCTCCTCGCTGTGATCTCCACTGAGCTGAAATACTCGTGAGCTGGTCAACAAATCCAAGTATGGTTGAAACATAATCGACAAAACACCTTTGCCTTGCAAACGTTTCTTGCCAGGGAATTTTTTTTTTTCTGCGCAAATGTGCACTCACCTAAGTGACATGATGTCCATGGCTTCCTCTGGCGTGTTAAGTGTGACTCTCAGATCTTGTCCCTCCTGCATGTGGACACTCCCATCCAAACTAGTGGAGCTGACCAGTTCAGACATCCAGTGCACTGCAGCATGACCCAGGGTGCCATCAACCCCCATCCTGGCTGACAGGCCTACAAAAGCACTGGGGAAATAGACACAACTCAACACAGCTTGACATTGACAATCAAATTAAATTGGCAGGTGTCTGTGGAGAGTCGTTCAAACATTATGCACTATTTCTCTGAGTAAGGCACTTCAGCACACTAGTAGGCATACTAGTTAGAAAATTAGAAAACAAAACTGTAAACTAGTAAATATCTGCACACTACTACTTGTAGGGTCCCAGGAGGCCACTAGTGTAGTGCTACTAATGCAGTACAGTCATTTAAAGGAAGATTTAATTGCATAGTAGTTGTGGGGAAAATGACTAGTACAGTCTACTAGGGTGCCCTAGTCATTCTACTAGTGTGCTGAATTGTCTTACTAGAAAGGGCAAGGAACATACTAGTACAGGGGTGCTCAAGTTCGGTCCTCGAGAGCCCCTATGCAGCCTGTTTTCCATGTTTCCATCCTGCAGCGCAGCTGAATCTAATGATCAGCTATTCAACAAGCTTTGCAGAAGCCTGATAACGATCCTGATCGTGAATCAGGTGTGTTAGTGGAGAGAAACTTGGAAGACAGGCTGGATAGCGGCTCTCGAGGACCGAACTTGAGCACCCCTGTACTAGTACATGGACCTTACGATGGGTAACAAGGATATTGAAAACTTTCAAATTGTTTTCCATAGGTGTCGACTTACTTGGGTTTAATGTAACCAGCGAGTGAGAAATGAGACGTATCCCTGTAGTTGATGTTTCCTTTCAGCCGCAGTGAAAGAAAGGAAGTCATATTGGTGGCTATTTTCACAGGTAAGCCAGACAAAGACGGGAGAACTAATTCTTCCGCCAAGAGCACAGCCCTGTGGTTCAGTTGAACCTCATGACCCTGGAAAGTAAAGATGTAAGAGATCATCTGAAAACCCAACAAAGATGATGATAATCGAGCGAGACCAACAGATCACCTTGAGCAGTTTGACAGCCAGTCCTGCCGCGCTAAGTGACATTTGGTCTATTTGAGCAGAGAGATCGTCACACGTGAACATGCTGACTTCATTACCAAATACTTTCACACCAACCCAACATTTCAGGCCATCTTTTTCCATTATTTTCCTTGTGTATAACTGCAACACACAAAACGAATACATGTTGCACGCACACTATGCCTGAAACCAAATCTGGTACACAAATACACTGACACATATTGAAAAAGGTTTAAAATACTGTACATATTGTGATGATGTTGTTTTCATTCCCAACCATCACTGAGCCATGACACATTTTGCTTTAGAACTATCTTACCATACACCACCAAACAAAAATGTCACAAACAATAAATATACAAAGAAATAATGACCTTGTCTCAATTTACTTACAATTCATTTACAGGGCAAAATGTGCACTGCTTGGTTGAATACATGAATATTATTCTGTTCCATGAATGGCAACAGATGGATAAATGGGTTCATTATACCTTTTGCCATCGAGGAGAAGAGCATTTCATTACTTTACCTGTCACTATTTGTCGCTGGCATAGATAGCTCAACAAAGATCCATTATCTGTAGGAAATAAATAATAATTTCCTTCCGCACAGTGCTTGATAATCTTATTTAGCTACATCACATGGGGAAAATACTAGAAAAAATCTCACGGTAATTATGCAGAACTGCTCTACACTACTGCAACAATACAGTGAACATATTCACATATTAACAGTTCAGCATTCCCGTATTAATATATTTTTGGAGTACTGTTTAGAACCAATCCTCTGTTATTCACTGTCTTTACGATAACAGTATTACTTTGGCCTCCACCTGATGGCATTTTGATGCCAAGGAACCGTTAAAGTGAGAGGAGCTTCATTTAGACAAAAGTAGAGCTTTGCTGACATCTTGTGGCATCTATAGGCAATTAGTTACTCGCCGATTTGTTTTAAGTAATACTTTTCTAAACTAGGCGTTATTGTTTTTGCATACAATATCGATAAACTGATTTTTTTTTTCTATACAGTATATACAGTAATCCCTTGCATTAGACCAAGCTAGTTTCAGGTGAGAATAAATAAATAACTTTTTGTCTATTGTCAAACAAAACCACATGCCCCGTTGTTTGTCTTTCCAAAAAAAAGTGTCAGTTCTGCTGTCCTGACTGTACATTTCTGAGCACACACTGTACTGTACACGCCTAAGATAAGACAGCAGCATCGTCATTGTCTGCCACCCTTTGCTGTGACCTCACCAATGCCCTGGCCTGCTTCAGATAACTGTCGGTGCTGGATAAACACGCGTCTTTCCCGCCTAGATGGTCTTCATTTATTTTTCCTCTTGTCCTCCTTGCCTCTTTGGACACTGAATGCTTTTCATCTGAAGAAGTGGGTTCTCCATTGGTGGATGGACTCAACTGACCCAAAATGCTCTTCAAAAGGGGTTCAGCATTCTCTATGTGAAGATCCACCTAGAATATAAATTGAGTGTAACTACTGGAAACAAATGTACACAGTATTATCTTACACAAAGAGTGGGGATTCAAAAATAGTACTCACTTCTAGAAGGTTACTGGCTCGACCATGGAAATATACTGTCAGGTTAGCGGAGACAGAACTCGGAAGAAAGGATTTGGGGGAGAAAATGACTGTTGTTTCCACATTAGTGATTCCCATGCCTGAAACATTCAAAGACAGAAACATCAAAAGTGCATGATTCTTGCAGGAGCTACAATTAAATATGAGAAGTAAATAGGGGATCATTCTAAATACCTTGATTAAGATACATTTGTTGTCTTCATTTTGCCCCCCCCCCCTCCATAGAATGCATTAATCAATTCGTTTTTTTTTGTTTACTCTTCTTTATAATCAATTTAATCTCATTTACCAAATGGTTAATGTATTTATGATAAATACAACAAATTGGTTAATAATTGGTTAGTTTACGGTAATTATTGTGAATAATAAGTGTAAAATAAAATTGATTACATATACATTTATTAACTTTAAATTGTACTAATAAAGCATAAATAATTAAATTAGAAATGAGAATGACCCAATTATCAGTCTTACCATTTGTGGCTGTGTAGTCTGAATAGGAAGAGTATTTCAAAAAATCTGCTTCAAAATCTCTGCTGATTATGTCATCGGGCAGAGAATCTATGAGGGTCTGCTTCATGGGGTCTTCGCTTCTCAGGATATTAGTTAAGTGGCTCCACACAAATGAGCCCACTACACGGAAACACAAAATCAATGCAAAAATTAGAAACATTAAACATCATGCTTATTTCCTAATGCAAGTGGATAAACAAGAATTAAATTCACGATAAAGTGAACCGCTTCCGATTTTGAAGTGATTGTTTGTTATGGGTTTTTACAGTATACAGGCAAGTCAAATTTTGTGTGATTATTGTTACTGTATATGCTACGTTTGTATGTATTACTGCTCCATGAGTGTAAAAGTAATATTTTGAAGGTTTAAAATTACAATAACATTTATGATCATTGATCTGTGAGATTTCACAGTTTGTTCGCATTAAACTAGCAGACTTTTGTCAAACTAAATGACATGGTTTATTTGAATATCGAAGTGTTTGGTTTATTTTTTGTCAGTTTTACAGTAAACATCAACTGTAACTGACAAATAAACAGCTTGAATACCTCTAGTTTAGAAAAATATTTGTGATTGACTTCTTTTTAGTACATATATAAATTATAGGGTTTTGCTGGATCAAGGCATCATCTACCGACCTTGGCTGGAGTTTTCATTTCTCAAGATCACCTTCACCGCTTCAAACACATCCTGATCCGGGCAGCGCATGAGCTCCTGGTATGCTGCAATTCTGACCTCCGAATCCTCCAGGGAGGAGCGGTACAGCTGCAACAGCAAAGTCCTCTGAAAAAGGGAAATTGCTGTCAGTCACTCAAATCAGACTCCTGCTAACCCCCTCACCTCTTCACCTCGACCTGTCATGAAGCATGGACTTAAGACACTTAGGGCTTTATAAAATTCACTCTTGCAAACGTGCATAGATGTCGTTTACAGGGAATGTCAGAGAATAGGGAATAATTTCACTTTTTGCACAATACTATCATGTTTACTTACATTAGTTGAGCAATCAAAACGCCTGAAGGCTTTTATGGCGGCCAGTCTCAGCTCCAAAGGTGCCGAGTGCTTGAGTCCGCAGTGATTTAACAGAGGGATGAAGGTTGAAGCAGCAAGGCCCATGTTGCCCACAGATTTCATTGCATAAATAAACTGTTGGATAAAATTGGATTCATTAGAATTTGTAGAACATGTACTGAACATTTAGTTTTATTAAATACAAATGTGAATATTGTATTCAGCATTTATCGCACCTCTTTTATTTTGGCGGGACCTTGTAGCTCACAGCATTCCTTTAAGGATACTTCTAGTGTCTGTATCAAGGCCTGTACCTGTGGCAGGTCAATGCAGGGAGTAGGGGACCGCTGACATAGTTGATGGATCAGGGAGGATCCAGCCAGCAAAGCCTTGTCCCGCACCTCTTGGACATCAACTAAAGTCTTTCACAAACAGCAGAGTTTAAATGTTTTCACCCCTCAAAACCAGCCATGATAAATGGTACTTCATAGTGCTTTTCCACCTTAAATGATATAAACTATATGGACAAAGTTATTGAGATGCATCTCTTAATCAATTAATCAATTCGAGATTGAGATAAACCCCTCTATCGTCACTTATTTTAACAAGGTATATAAGGAAATTCATTGCCATCAACTATTGGGTGTGACGGTCATTAAAGAATTGGAGGACTTTATTTAATTTATTTCGTAACTGTCCTCCAATTCTGGAATGGCCCATGAATGTACCGCAGTGTACAAAGCAAGATCCATAAATGCATGTTTGGGTGAAACCAGCCCCATAAAAAAAGACATTGAATAACCTGCAACAGAGATTCTGACTAATTCATCTGGATGAATAAACAAAGATTCCGACAGACATACGCTGTTATCTCTGCTAAGTAGGAACTAGTTACATTTTCAGATGTTGCATTATACAGGTATCACATTACTTTGCACATATAGTTCATCTCATAGGTGAAAACCAGAAGCCATAATTCATGGTTCATGCCATGCAGATGTTCCTACATTGATGGAATGTATGATCTGTGGTGACGGGTTAGGGATGAGGGCGATGGTGGTGAGGAAAGAATGAGCCTGTTCGTCCTCCAGTTCTTTCTCCTTCATTAGCTCGGTCAGTAGCATGACGCAGTTTTCGGAGCCACAAGCAGGTAATGCATCCAACAAGGGCTGCCTGTCCCAAGAGTGAATGGACATTTGATAAACATTTGCTATGTTTGTGGAATGTGGAGTTCACTTCAATAAGGACAATTTGTGTAAACACAAGACCATAATTCAGGAGTGCGGCATATTGAAATCAGTTTCTGATTGGCTACCATACAATGACTCATTTAAGCAAGTACGTAGATAGAACTGGGACATATTATGATATAGCGACGTTAAGCCAACAGAACGCTAACCGCACTGACCAGTCATTGCGGCACTTGAAAGACGCTTCCTGCCAAAGTGTCTTGAGTTGCGGTAGAGTCAGCTCTCTAAGCTGAAAGGCCAGCTGAAGAAACCAAACGGACACCTAGGAGTGCATTTTTTTTTTGTTAAAACATCACACAAAAAAAAAACTGTCAATTTGTTCAGGTTGTAATGCAATTTTTATGGCAATAAAAAAAAGCCTGGTACCATGAAACATTTTGTGAGTAGTGTTGTCATTTTATGCTGAAATCTGTTGCATTTTAAACATACCTCTTGTGGCCGTGATGTGACGCTACACAGCATCCTGATCGTTTGGCTGACTTGGTGAGGAGTGAAAATGTTTCCAGGTCTTGCGACTCCTTCGTCCTCAAACTGCAGGTCAGTTTGTGTCCCAAAACCTAAAGAATCTAGCAGAATTGCAACATGCTTTACATCACATTGGTGGTGGTGTGTCATTTATTTCCATTCCATGTGGTGCATGAAGTGAATTGCATCTATTAGGGCCCCATTTCCATCGCTTACCTGCTCCTGAAACGGTTCCAGGCTGGGCCCTCAGCAACCGCAAAGTCGACTCAGTTTGCGTCTTCACCTGCCCTGCAGTCTTGGACCACGTTGCTATGGATACAGTTTCGGTACAGTTGACCTCGTCCATAACTGCAGAGCCATAGGCCTGAATACAGCGTAGCTCTGATTGCACTGACTGTTGATAAGGCAAATGGGAATAGGTCATAATTAGTCATCTTTTACTGCTAAATAAAGCAAACGATGACCGTCACACGATGTCTTTGTAGATGTGCTGCTTGACCATCTGGCCCACATTAAAGGGGAAAACTCAAAGTGTGGGTTTCAAATATATCTTTTATGATGCCAGTCCTGGCCACCTCCAAATTGTATATGCAAGAAAAGCATGGCTTTATTGAAAACTATAAAAATATATATATATATATTGACAATAGGAATTAACTCACAGTGTCTCCTGATAGAGCAACGGAATGAGTCCAGAAATGTGCCAGCCTCGATTGTTGACACTGGTTCAGAAACCTGGTTTTCAACAGTAATCGTCCTTGCCTTTCATACAAGCTGGCACACGTCCCATACACATCAGTCTGAGGAGGCATTTGGCCAAAGTTAGATAAATATGAGTATACACTCAGTGACGCTTTATTAGGTACACATTATAAACCTAATCTGATGAGGAGTTACAATAGGCATGATGCTATGAATAATGGATGGATTTTTTTCTCAGGATATCGTATGGCAGAACACACAGATTATTGATTAATTATTATTTATTAATTATTTTCATTGATAAAAAGAGGTCTGTACAACAAATTAGATTGTCTAACACTAACATGGTGTGCATTGGCTTTAACATGGGAGGAAAGGGGACGAAGGTTGCTAGGAATTGAATTTTTAGATTTAAAAGGGAAGACAATGATTCAGTTTTGTCACCATTTAACTAGAGATAGTTATTTGGCTTGCTGCATTTAAATGGGGTGCCCTCTTGGGAGTCATCTGCATAGAAATGGAATGCAATATTGAAAGTTTTGATATTTCCTTGGGGGAGTATGTGAAGGCAGAAATTCCCTGGACTCCAGAATTGATCCCTAGGGTTGAAGAGTAGTGTCTTAAGGCTACTAAAAAAAAAGATCATTGGTGAAGGGAGGAATACAATCAAGAGCTATACCCTTACCAACCCACTGTTCAAGATGATCCAATAGTGTACTCGTCAAACACTAACATCAAACAGGACCAGATCTCACCTCTGTTTCTAAATGTTTGGATTCAGTGTGGGAGGTCTGGAGCATGCTCAGAAATGCTCTTTTAATGTTCAACGTCCACACCTGCTCCCCCTCCTGGATACACAGGGTAAAGACCTTTCCCCCCTGGAGAGAAAACTTTAGGGGCGTTCTCTCCAACGACTCCCTGGGAAACAAAAACACCAGATGAGCTTGCCGGGACCCAAAAACACAGACGAGTGCCGCGAGTATCCAATGTCATGACCTGGCTCTAGACTTGTTGTGAGCACAAATAAAGGACAACATTGCATGCATGAGGCACGTAAACTGATGAAAGGATACATAAGCATGTACTGTATATTTTGGGATTACCTTAATTTTTTTAAACGAGGGACAGAATGCTCCTTGTGAGGGGAAAGTCGCTTTATCTGTGGATTTCTTATCTATGGCACAATTCCCACATTATAAATAAACACCAATTGCAGCATTTTCTTCATCAAGAAACAGACAGAATCTAACCTGCATTATTAGATGACACTCAGAAATGACATCAATATCAACCACACAGTCTAGTATCAGTCCATTTCTGCCGGCATTCGATCCATGTAGGGATGTGGTGATTGCTGTTCTATACCTGTAAGTATAGCTCACCCCTTTCTGATAGGACACGTCAGAGGTAGGAAATGCTAAGGACATTCAAGAATAACATTATTGATGAGATTTGAAGGGAAATGTTTAGTTCTTGTACAAAGAAATGACTAATATAACAAAACAAAATCAATGAAATATAAACAAACTCTCACAAACTTTTCTCACCTGCACAACTCGAATCACAAAGATCAGAGTTTGACTGGAGGCAATCAGCTACTGCAAAAATGGACAAGGCAAATCTCACACATGTTGATAAAACTCAGAAACTTCACTCAACGAAAGCACGGTCTGCTTCCACACTCAACACTCACATTACCTCTCCACCAACATGCATGCACAACAAAAACAATCCACAAATAATGAAACTCACCACAGAGGAAACAAATAAATGCAACAGGCAGACAGTAAGACCAGGGAATAGCCATTGCAGCCCCAACTCAAGGCAGGTCCTTCTGCCCCAGAGGGTGCACATGAAAGTGAGATGAAAATGAAACACTGTTCCCAACCACTGAAAGACCACACTTGTATGAGGGTCTCCACATTGACCCACACAGCTCACAGCAACCAATCAGGAAATACCTTCCAAGCTGAAGCTACAAACACACTCTCGACCAATCACTTCTCACACAACACTTACACCTAAAAGTGGCTAAACATATGGCACTTTTGTCAGACAGCAAGGTTGCACTGGATAGCAAAATGGAATAGTGCAACATTAGTATATTCAATGATGCCTGAGCGATACAAGTTCTAATGTTAGACCCATCATTTGGACAATTTTTTGCTTTGACTTGAGAGCAAAATTTTTTAGCTACTAGCGTATATGGTAGCAGTGAACTCGGTTCACTTCCCAACAAGGAGCAGTTTGGCATAATGAATACTGTATCTTCCAAGAAGATGCTTCAAGCTGTTTAATGAATAAAACAAAGATAAATTGTGAATTTAAAATATTCACGCAACTTTGCCTTTAAAGGGATACTTGACTCATTGAGCTATTTTCAGCAACAACAACAAAAAAGTTAACAATTTGTCCAGATGTAATTTGATAACATCATTATATTTCATGTACAATGAATAACTTGAAAAAAAAAACACTTTTCCACTTGCTGTTGACTAAAGATGACATCACATGTGCTGAGGAACTCAGTAATGACCAGAGGTGGGTAGAGTAGCCAACAATTGTACTCAAGTAAGAGAAGCATTACTTCAAAATAATATTACTCAAGTAAAAGTAAAAAGTAGTCATAAAAAATCACTCAAGTACAAGTAAAAAAGTATTCGCTGAAAAGAATACCCAAGTACTGAGTAACTGCTTAAACATGAAGTCTGATTTAATTTTAAAAACAATGTCATCACAGACAAAAACAAAATTATGTGCAAATGCTGGCTTATTCAAATCATAAAATAAAAACTAAAAACTTTGAGCTCAAACAACAACTGAACCTGCAAGTGCAAGCAGGCATGTTAGCCCAAGTGTTCGAAAATTTTTCTTTTAGCCCTCCGAAAAGGTTCAGTGGGACACACACTCGTGTTTGTCTTTGTTTGTTTATTGAACATAAGACCACAGGTCATAAACTTGTAACAAAACAGATTAAAAAATATATATAATACTAATATTACATGTATCATTATACACATATATGTACTGTATACATTATATTGTCGAAATGAATGGTCTATGTTGTTTCATTCGATTTCAAATAACATCTATTTTTATTACAACAAAGCTGATGCACAATATTGAATGTAATCAACTACATAACCAATAATGCTTTGCAAGGTTAGCTCATGCGCACAACTGCTCTCTTCTGCCCGTCACCGAGTCAAACAAACGCGCGACTGTTTACTCAAGCTTCGCATAGAACTCTTCTTAGTGCCACTGCACGCAATAGTCACAGTCTCAGTAGAGATTAATTCACAAATTGTGGCGCAATTTAGGAGGCACTTTCTTAAAGCGAAAGCACCAAGACGTCATCTTTCAGTTGACTCTTTCGATTTCTCGTCATGCCTGCCAGTCTATAACCAGGGCCACATTTCATGTACATTAGCAATGTGTCCGCGCCACAGAAATGCTCCCACACAGTCTGTCAAGCGGAAAAAAAGCCTTACCTCCATACTATTTACCTCCATAGGGAACACTTACGTAAAAAATATGGTAAATCGAATGCGGCGGGTAACGACTCTAATGTAGCCCAATGTAGCGGAGTAAGAGTAGCGTTTCTTCTAAACACATCTACTCAAGTAAAAGTAACAAGTATTGTGTGGTAAAACTACTCTTAGAATAACATTTTTTTCAAAAAGTTCCTCAAGTAAATGTAAAGGAGTAAATGTAGCTCGTTACTACCCACGTCTGGTAATGACCAATCATAGCACAGTTGATGTCATCTTAAGTCGCTAAGTGGCAAAATTAGCTTTTAAAGGTATTAATTGTTTATGAAAAATAATGAAGTTATCACATTAATTATGGACAAAATATTATCTTCTTACTTTTTAAAATGGCTCAATGAGTCAAGTATCCCTTTAAATCTACCAACTTTATTCTAGCACATAATGGAAAACAAAAACACCACAGACAAGCTAATGAATTGCATATTTGGGGCAACATTATAACTCTATTTAAACAACAGTGGTGCAGCCACACAGAGACAAAATAACAACACTCACAGGAATATATTCTGAAAAAATGCTGCAAAATACTGAGTCACTTACCGTAGTTGAGCAAAACTCATCTTTGTTTGCATGACTGTATTATGCCACCCTTCAATAATGCACAAACTACATTCTATTTTAATGTTTATGTTTTATAAGGCATAATATTACATAGTGGTATTTTTATTTTCTTTCTTTCTTTTTTTATTTACAAAACGTTTTGCTGTTTTCAATGATTATTGCTGGAATTTCGAGTGTTTTGAGTTACAAGCATAGTCACGGAACGACTTATTTCCGTATCTCAAAGTACTACTGTATATTTTAGCGCGTCAAATATTACCCTTTACGCGTTACTATATTGTTATGGTAATTGTTATTTTTATATTAAGTTATTTGAATGAATTAAGCGATACGGATACTGCCGCAACGCTACTCCTTTAACGGCAGCCTTTTTACGTCACCCGCAAAGAGTAAATGGCCATTTACGGCACTGATAGAGAGGCATGGATATAAACAACATGGAAGGTGAGGGGAGCATAGCACTGTTCGATATCAAAAGAGAACCAAAAGAGGAGGTGGAGGACTTGGAAGAGTTGGTGCCGAAAAGAGGGAGCCGAAGTTCCATGGTTTGGCTATGGTTTGGATTTAAAACATCAGACATCGAGCAGAAAACGGTCATCTGCAAAACATGTCACCGTAAAATCGCTACCAGTGACTCGAACACCTCGAATCTCTTCTACCACTTAAAGACGCGACATGAGGAATTGTACATCGAAAGTGTGAGGATGCGACAAAGCATAAACGGCCCGTCACAACCACAAAGTAACGGAGCGAAAAAATCAGAACTAAGGGGCCGAAAAGAATCGTTTACTAAATTTGTCGTGTACGACGAGCAGTCTCGCAGACACCGCGAAATTACAGATGCCATCTCTGTATTCATAATATCTGAAGACACAGCCTCGGCACATACTGTTGAAAAGAAGGGCTTCCGGGCACTGATCAAAACGCTTGACCCCAAATACAACATGCCAGACCGAAAACACTTCAGTGACGTCCAGCTGCCACGCATGTATGAAGAATGCCGTGCAAAGGTGAGTGAAGAACTCAAAAATGTGGAATATTACGCACTGACAACTGATCTGTGGACGTGCGCAGTCACACAGCCGTATATGAGCCTAACAGTTCATTTTATCAACAATGACTGGCTCCTCATTAGCCGATGCATACAAACAATATACTTACCCGAAGACTTTACGGAGGTGATGATGGCCACCATCCTCAGAGAGGTACTTGAATCCTGGGAGCTGCGTGAAGACATGCTCATCTGCGTGACCACGGATAGTGCAACTAATTGCAACAGTGTACTGCAGTTGAACGAGTGGAACAGGCTCCAGTGCTTTGGGCACTGTTTACAACTGGCAATAGGTGAGTAGAGCATTTTCCTACTCTAAAATGTAATTATCTTGAAAACAACAACATGTATCTCTGTATTCGTGTAACAGAGAACGGCCTGAAAACACCATATGCTCAAACACAAGCGGATGTGAAACGTGCCGTTGAGGTATGCAAGCAGGTGGCGAGCACCATCTCCAATTCATTCAAGAGAAGACGTAACCTGGCCAAGGCCCAAGTGGACCTGGACCTGCCCGTTCACCAGCTCAAGAGTGAGAACCCCACAAGATGGGGCTCGAGACAACAGATGATCAGCAGGTTCATCGAGCAAGAGAAAGCTGTTAAACAGGTATTTTTATATATCGTGCTAGGCGTTCATTATCTTTTGTAGAGCACTTGTTTTGTCTCTGTGTGTGAAATGCGTTAGTGTTTCCTCGTTTTCCGCTGGGGTTAGGTTCCAAAAAATACCCGCAATAAATGAAATCCGCAAAGTAGTTAGCTTTATGATTTACATTTATTACAAATGTTTTACAGCTCTAAAACCCCTCACCACATAGTTTATAATTTTTTCTCATTGAGGCATTTATATTTTCTCACTTTTCTCTCTTGTTTAAACATTCTCAATGTTCAAACCTTCATATATTTTTTTCTAAAATAAGTACATTACTGTAAATAAAAATGCATGCAAAATTGCACTAAAAAAAATCTGCGAGGCCGCGAAAAGTGAACCGCGTTATAGCGAGGAAACACTGCGTATTGATTCATCAAATACATACGGGTATATAAAGAATCACAGGTTGCACCCATGCAATCAGCCAATTGAGGAGAAAAAAAGCCTGCTCGTTTTAAAGCCTCACCCTTCAACAGACACATATATCATGGTCTCAGCCAATCAGAGATAGTGATGGGTGGGGCCTCCTCTGATTGGCCATGCTCCAGATACTCCCGTACTTCATTTTTTTCACAAGGGGAAGTCAACCCAAATATTCTCTTTACAATAATGTGTTGTTCCACCAATAGTCTAAACATGGCATTATGATTAATATTGTGTTTGTGGATAAGGGTGCAACGGTTTCAGATTTTGGTGTACGATTATAGTCTGAGGGGAAAAAAACACAGTTTTGTTTGTTGATCTTATAGACTATTAACTCTTTTACTGCCAGACGTTTTCAGAAACGGGTTGTCCCCACTGCCAGCCGATTTAAGCATTTTGAGTGATCTTTCAAGGTCCACAGAAAATGTTGTGTTTGGACTATGGAAACACACATACTACCAAATGAAAGATTGGACTCTCAGCTTTCATCAGAAAAAAAGTTTGTTTCTACCTTATTCCGTTCTTCAGTAATCAACAATAGAAAATGGTTACTTTCACCGAAATTCTCTCTTTTGAAACAAAAAACGGAGAAAAAGAGCTTTTTGTGAAACGATGTTATTTCATGCACTCTAGTGAATTGTACACTTCTTTTTGTCCATGAATGATGCCACAAACACCTAAATAGTGCTTTACTTCTGTAAAACGCTTTCACCAACAATGAAAAAGTGTTTTTTGATTGCAAAATACGTTTATTTCCATTCAACAGTGTAACAATTTGACAAAACAATTTCGCAAACTATTTACAAATGTGTGCAACTGTGGTACTACTTACAATTATGTGGATGTTTCAAATACAGTTTTTCCTTTTGTAACGCTCTCCTGCGTGCAAGGAGACGCCAGGACTCGCACAACAGTTTACTTTCACTTTCACATTGGTCCGTTTTGCGTGCAAACGTTACACTTTCTTGACGGCCTTTTTTTCCGGGGAATAAAAAGCAAGTAGCAGACTGTACACACTTCCTCCGATGAATATGCATTGGACTCGGGGCACTCTCCGTCGTCCGATCGAACGTCCGCCTGTGCGTGCTCGGTTGCGCTCCGCGTTACGACACCGTCATAGCCGCCGCGTCAGCGGTTCCAATTTCGCCGTCAAGCTCGGATTCACCTTCATCATCATCGAGGATGATCACCGTCGTCATCAATGTACTATTTTAGCGTTGGTCGATGCCTTTCGTCTTGTAAGTGTAGAGCTGCTTGCAAACGCTCGCCATTGCCCGTTCCCTCCTCCATCTAGCTCCATCTAACGTCTTCTACTGCCGCGTCAATGCTTTCCAACCACGGAGTCACCCTCATCTTCATCATCTATGATGATCATCGTCGTCAAAAATGTGCTTTTTCAGCGATGCTTTTGGTCTTTGAAAAAAAAACGTCTCGGGTGTGAGCTCCTCGCGACCGGCCGCCATTTTTCCTTTGTCTTCCATTCTCATCTCCTGCTCGACGCTCTAGCTCCGCCTCTACTGACGCCCACCCGATCTTGTCAAAAGAGAGTCATCGCTGCCCTCTAGGGGCCAAAAATAGTCATTAGGCACAACAGACAGACTTGAAACTTTCTCCAGACATGCGGAAGGGTTTCCTCTACCCGTTTCAAAAAAAAAAAAAAAAATCATTGGATGACGTCTTTTGACGTCATTGGCAGTGAAGCGTAGGTTTTTACTTGACGTCTTTAAACGTCAGTGGCAGTGAAAGAGTTAAAAGAAAAATCATATTAGCGTTCTTTGGATTTTTTTAAATTTTTAACAACAATAAATAACTGAAAATAAATTTTAAAAAGTTGCTCCCTTTTAAAACAAATACAACACAAATAAGTAAAAAAAATAATTAAATATTATAGTTTCAGAACTTGAAAAGCTCAAATTGGCTTTAATTTCAGGTTTATTTTAACAAAGTGAAAATGAATAATTGAATAATAAAATATAAAGTATGGGCCTGGACACTATAACAAGTGGACAGTGTGCACCCTCTTTTTCTTTCATCTTAAAAAAAATCATCTTTTTCTTTTATCTTTCAATTTCTTTCCATTCCAATCATACTTACAGGTGAAATGTTCGTCCACAGCCTTTAAATTCGCGATTTGTGCAGTTTACCTGTCATTCAGTGCAGATCACATGTCGGCCTTTTGCAGCCAAATGCGTTTGCCGAGATACGTTTCTTGGGAGTTCCAAGATAGCGGTCCCGCGGCTTCAAAAGTCTTTGGCTGAATTTGTCGGCTGCATGACGTCACTCCCGGCGCGACTCAATAGCACGCACGGACGTATATACGAATGGATTCTCAATGCTGCTTGTCGGTAACGCATTGACTGACAGTCCATTCATGTGTACGTCCGAGCGTGCTGTCGAGTCCCGCCGGGAGTGTCATTACGCAGCAGACAAATTCCAGCCTTGTGAATTTGGACATGGCCTATCCACTAAGGCTGAGCCCTTTGCTAGCTGAGCCGTGATTGGTCGTTACCAGTTGACAGCAAGTGTCAAAATGGCCGCCTCCTGAAAGGGCAACCATTTTGATTTTGACGTTTTAATTCGTAACGCACAAGCACAATATTAATCAGAACATCTTGTTTAAGCGAGAGGGGCTGCATAGAACATTATGTAAGCATATATGCAACTGTTGCATGTTACATTGTAACATATATAAATAAAATTTGGGGTATGACTTCCCCTCAAAAGTGTCTTGTGGTGTAAAATATTAATCCACAACAGTTTGTTATACAAATATGTAGAGATATTAATAATATTTGAATACATTTTCCAGGTCCTCCTTGAAGATAGTAAAGTGAGGCATCTGATCCCAACCAAGGAAGAAATGAGAACTCTGGAGTCCATGAACAAAGCATTGAGCCCTCTCATGGAATTCACAGATGCCTTTCCTGGAGAGGAGTATGTTAGTGTGTCGTACGTTAAACCTGTACTACACCTTTTGAAGCAGCATATTCTCAAGTCTCAAGATGATGACTCCCTGCTCTCTAGAACCATTAAAGAGGGTATCCTGACCTACCTCACTGATGAATATGCCGACGACGCCACTGAAAAGCTTCTTGACATGGCTACGCTCCTGGATCCGCGATTTAAAACGGCCTACATTAAGCAAGAGCGAATTGACCTCATGAAGACAAGAGCTGCTGCAGAAATTGAGCTACTGGTGGCCGGAGGTGAAACGGCAGCACCAGCGTTCGCCATTCCCGCACCATCTGCAGATGAGTGTGAGCTCCCGACAGCCAAGAAAGCCAAGAAAAGTTTGTCCAGTTACTTCAAGAAAGCATCAGCACCCAATTGCCAAGGCACATCAAAGCCAAGCAGAACATCCATTGAACTGGACCTCATCATGTACCTGCAGACAGCTGACCTGGATCCTGAGGAAGATCCTCGCATATGGTGGAGGCAGCACGAGGTTAACTTTCCATTGGTGGCAAAGCTTGCCAAAAAATACCTGTGCATCCCCGCAACTAGTTTTCCATCTGAGCAGATATTTGGTGCTAGTGAGAGCATGATGTCCTGGAAGAGATCGTGTCTCAAGCCTGGAAGAGTTGACCAGCTTGTCTTTGTATCTGTTAACCTGTAAAACAAAAAAAGCAAAAAAAAATATTTTAAAGTAGTATCTCACTCAGTTGGGTTCACCAACTTTTCTGACGAATGTTGGTGAAATTCAAGGGTTCGCCTGTCATTAGCACATCGGTGACACGTCCGCTGTTAGCAAATCAATAGATTCACAAGGAAATTGTTAACATGTTCAAAATCTCTTTGTGACAAGTAGCACTTATTTTTTTTTTACACACTGACAAAACCTAAAATCCGCTACTTTCACAAGCATTCGCCACTCAATGAGATATGGACTTGAATAGGTTTAATTTTAGGTTCAACTTGAAAATGTTACATTTCTTTTTCACTTAATTTTATTCCTTAAGTGGTTGTATATTTAAAATATTTTTATCTTACGCATTTGTTATTGTTTTATATATATATATATATATATATATATATATATATATATATATATATATATATATATATATATATATATATATATATATATATATGGCGTGTTTTGTGAATAAATGGAGAATAGAAGATTGAAAATTTAATTTTATCATTTATTCTTGTAAATGAATCTTAGTATAGTTTATGTCCTGTACTCTGCAAAACCACAGCTATTTTGTTTGAAAGTTGAACAAACGCTTTCAATACCTTAAGTCATCGTCATGATCCTTATTTCATAAAATTAGTTACCCAAGTCAATGTATGTTGAAATCTTAAATCTTATATGTTCAACTCTTAAAAATACTTCTATTTTAACTGCAGGTATTTCTTGTTTGTGCAAAGCTTGTCACATGACTCCCGTTTCGCCAAAAAAACTACCATGGCAGGTGAGACAATCTTAACAAAATGGCCATGCTGGAAAAAGTTGTCATTTCAACCTACATGAGCAGAAATCTGCCACTATTTAAAATGCATCAAGTTAACCCCAAATAAAGTTAGGATGTTCTAGCATGCTTTATTTCCTTTTCAAATTGCATCTTCCTATAGCTCTTCTTTTCTTATGTATCATAAATACCTATCTGTTGAACAGGGGTGTGCGGACTTTTTATATCCACAGTGTTTGTTTTATTCATTTTTTATTTTCTGACACATTACAGGTTCCATCGATCACATAATATCATTTGCAACATTGACATCCGAAAGAAGGGCTGACGGGTAGAAGCCATGGCTTACTAGTAACTCGTCCCCATCGATTCTTACTATACGCATGAGTCATATACATTGATTATGATAGTCATTGATTCCTATCGTTATCAAATCAAGACTTTAGTCTGAGCAAGTACAGATGTGTCCTTACTCGACAAACCTTGATTGTCAAGGACAAAGGGAAAAGGGAAACTATGTTGTGCTTACTTTTACTTAAGCACTGGTGTTGAATCAGTACTACTTTTACTAGTCAAAGACCAAATATGTGTAGTCTACTCGTGCAAGGGTGTGAGTAGGCCTACTTTTGTTTTTTTGCAAAGACTCAGTCTATCATCAGTCCGTTGCAAGTTGGCACTGACGCATAGTAGAATGGAGCCATCTAATGTCACGGTTTTGGACTTTAAAAATCCAAATACAGTGGATGACTGGAAGCCATCATACATTTTAACTTTAAAAAAATGTTGCTATCATCCCACACGCCTTTCATCCTCCACCCCTCCCACAATCCTTGCTTCCTCGAGCTTGCCAGCCTTCCACGATGCACCCGCCAGGCCGCCGCGGGTCCACGCCCGTGCTGCGACGTCAAGCAGTCTTGTCGTTAAAGATGCATTCAAGCTCTAGGCAAAATCGGATGTACGACAACCAGTTTTAAGAACTGTAATCGTGGGAAACCCTCGGATCTTCTTGTGGACTATGTTTGCTACTAAAAACATGCCTGGATATTAAATTACTCAAAATTTGGAACATTGCTAAAAAAATGACACGAATATTAGTTTTTACCCAAATACACACGCACGTACAAAGGAGTAAGTTTATAAAACGATGGGCCCTGAACGCACCTTGGTCCGGATCAGGGGGCGTAGGTTTACCACCAGCTCACTCAGACACAATGAACCGTCAGTCGGTGGAGTACACGCATGTTGGCTCGGTGGAATTGGCCCAATTTTAACCCAGTTTTAGCGCCGATCGCACTCTTCTTTGATGTAGTTGACTATTACGGAACCGCGGGAGCTCTTTATGGGATTCACAAGAGCGCCTACGTCGAGTTTGATGAAAACGAGGTCGGGAGTAGACTACAGTAGTTAGCCCCTCCTGCCTGCTGGACCCCCCTCACCTCATTTATTTTTGCTACTTTTCCACCAAGACGAATAATGTCGCTCACCGCCTCGTCTGACTACTTCGCTGCCGAGTGTTTGGTTTCTATATCGAGTGGTCCCGTGTTGCACAGACCCACCCCGGTGGCCCTCGCCGTCAGCCAGCCAAGTACCACCTTGGGCCTGCTCCCCGGGGAGCACGACGGCTCGAGCGAGGACCGCGAAGTGCGGGACACCCTGCGGTTGGAGGGGGCCAACATGATGACGGTGGCCGGTATCCTCACCGACCTCCACGGCAAGTTCCGACCCATGTCGGCCTACTCTGAGAGCAGCAACTCGTCGTGCGGCGGGGAGAGCGGGTACACCACGTTGTCCGACCCCACCACCCCTACCATGACCCCCTCCGCTACCCCGGTGCCCGGACAGCAACCGCCGAGGGGGGCAGTGGGAGGCGGAGGCGTAGGGGGCCCTCGTTCCCCCGTGAAGAGGCACCACTGCACTTTTGACGGATGCGACAGAGTTTACGGGAAATCATCCCATTTGAAGGCACACATCCGGACCCACACAGGTATTGGAAACAACAGTGTGTGAAGTCACATGCTCTGGCGCATGGTTGACGCCTTTAGCTCAATTTATCCCTTTTCCGTAACTCCCGTGAAGGCAACATCGAAAACACGTAATGTGTAACTTTTTAGTACAGTAATGTGCTTCCTTCCGCTTTGTGAGAATTTAGCTAATCTAGTGGCAGTTTCTTTTATTTATCGAATGTATCCCGCAACCTGTTGTCGAACAAAAGCCGCGGGAGGGGGGGAACGACCCCCTTAGCGACAACGACAAAGAAGTAAACTAACAAAAGAACTGGGCTGGACGTTAAAACCGGTGACGAACCTCTTCCCCGACTACATTTGCATATGAAATGAACGTAAGGCGAAACCTTCTCGTTTTCGTTGTCAGACACTGTCTGTCCTGTTGATGGCAGCACACTTCTGACTACTTCTACCACCACCTTACAGTGAGCATCTTTTTTGTGAATTTAAAAAAAAAAGTCTGACAACATTGAACGTTGCAACAATCATGCGACGTTTAAAGAGGATCGGAAAGTACAAATGTAGTCTACACTTTGAAATCTGTTTGAGTAATGTAATAGTAATAAATAATTGTGCTAAACGCTCTTTTAGTCAAATAGGCCCGCCCTCACACCCATCCAGGTTCCACCCACCCACTGACTTGTGAAGCTTTTTCATAAGGGTTAAAAAAAAAAAAAAGGCCGATAACGTTGCACGTCTATCTTTCCGTCTTTTCTGTTTCATGCGACGTTAAATGTGCTCTGGAATTAATATATTTATTACACTTCGTTCTGAAGTCCTTTTAATAAATGTAACCCGTTTTAATATGTTGAAGTCACTACAGTCTTGCTCCCGTGAGCTAAAATGAACATGTGGTCTTTTTTGGCGTAAAATTATGATGGAGATGGTCCTTTTTTGGGTCGTTGAGCAGGCGCAAAGGGATTAAGGACAGGAAATGGCTCAAAGAAAACTGCCATGGGAACGCCCCCAAAGTGGTCTGTAACAACAACGTGGCCTGGCTTTGTGATCTTGAAAATGGCTCCGAGCATCCTCTCTTATCCTCCTACTCCACTCGTGGAGGCCCGTGGGAGATTAGGTTTAGCGGTAGTTTAGCAAAAGCTAATCTGTTGGATCTGAATCCTTGTTGTTCCGTGCTTTTCCCTCATGTATCTAACCGTGCAACTAGCCCTAAATCAGTTCTATACAACTGCAGTAGTCTAGACACATTAGCATGGAAATAAAAAAAACATGTTTTTGACACACAATTGTTGGTAAAATGTGTTAATTCATCAATAAAAGGGCACATACCTACATATGGGGTAACCGTAAAACAAATATACCATACTAAACCAATTACCCCTCCCTATACCTTAGCTTTGGGTAATTATCCACCTCTGGTATAATTGTGACATATCATATAACTGACGTTCCTGCATGCGTGCAGCAATTCTACCTTGTAATGATGGATAAATGTTTAGTGTACATACAGTTTTTTTATGCTGTTGAATTTAGGGTGACATTAAAAAAATACTATAGGATAAGCAGTTCAGAAAATGGATGGATTGATGTACTAAACATATTCCGGGGAAATAAGTACCAAGTCCTCCTGCAAATAGTGAAAATCTGCATGTAATTGCCCCCCACCCTCACCCTTAAAGGTATGTAATTACCAATAGATGCCACAAGATGGAGGCAAAGCAGCAGCCCTGTGTACGAGAAGCTCCTACCCTCACTTCAACATTGTTGCTTAGAATCTTTGACAGGGCTTTGGCTTCATTATTTCTGTAGTATATATGTATGGCTTTGATTCTCACGCTTGCACTGTCGTTTGTGGCTTTTTTCCCCCCATACTCACAATGCATTGTGGTCTAAATTAACTAAATTGACCATCGATGTTACTAGTGCACTATATAGGGAGTAGTGTGCCTATTCTGACACAGCCGCAGTAATAAAATCATTCAATAGAATGTTTAAAAGGAGCCCCGTCTGTAATAACAAGTTTGCTATATATTATTTATTTGGTTGTTGCTAACATAACTGTGAGATTAATTTTTCAAAAATCCTTTCCAGTTTAGTACATTTTGTAGAAACTTTATTTGGACGTACACCGCCATTTTTATTTACGGCGCAACACATTCAGTGCTTAGTGACGTAGAATGGCGACTCGCTCTCTGCCGAGCAAAGCAAAACGTCTATGAAGAAAGCAAGTTAAGCCTCGAAGCGTTCCTAAAGGGACGATCAAAACTCTTGAGTTAAAAACTCTTGAATGTGTCTGATGAATGACGAGAGCACGGGGTTTGGGTGGGTGGGTGGTGGGGATGTGTACTCTCCCGATCGCTTAACTTGCATTCTTTATAGGCGTTTCACATTGCTTGGCAGAGAGCCTGCCGCCATTCTACGTCACTACGCACTGAATGTGTTGCGGCGTAAATAACAATGGCGGCGTACGTCCAAATTTCTACAAAATGTCTTAAACTGGAAAAAAAAATTGACAAATGAATCTCATAGTTATGTTAGTAACAACCAAATAAATAATATAGAGCAAACTCGGGGTTCCTTTTAAAGGGACAGTGTGTAATATTTAGTGCCATTTGTGGTGAACTAACAAATTCATTCTTTTCAAAACCCCACCATTGGTTCCAGTGATATGCAAAGAAATCTGTTCATCATGATTTGCACTGATGGGCACGTCAGTCAGTCATCATGCCGTCATGATTTTAGGCCGGCCCCGTCTATCTTGAGTTGCCAGCGAGAGACACGATAAACACATTCATAAACGGGCTGCTACGGCCACTACTGATGCCCAAGGGACTCAACAATATACAAAGGGGCTAACAGTTAGCTAGTTAACAGCCAGTTCCTAACCTCAGCTCACAACAGCCAACTCAGCATTCTCATTTGCTGACCCCCATGTCATTCAGGCTTTGCCCCCGCCTTTAAATGCCACATACACTGAAAGATAGAGATATATATTATAGCGTGGAATGGGAGGACGGCGATCCCAAATCGACAACAATAAAACCTGCACCCACATTCACATTGTGTTGTTTAACAACGTAAAATTAATTTGTAGAAGATTAATTGATGGCATAATCAGTAGAATAATGAGCATTTTGGTGCCATCAACATATGAAGACACTACCAAGTAGTGCTGTAAACTTTATTTTCCGTTCATTTATCGTTGCGGTGCTCCTGTTTTTCAGGCGAGAGGCCGTTCCCATGCACCTGGCCCGACTGCGAAAAGAAGTTCGCCCGCTCCGACGAGCTGGCCCGCCACACCCGCACGCACACGGGGGAGAAACGCTTCATGTGCCCGTTGTGCGACAAGCGCTTCATGCGCAGCGACCATCTGATCAAGCATGCCCGCCGTCACCCCGACTTCCAGCCTGCCATGTTGGGGCGCAACAAGGGCATGTCCTCTCCCAGCATGACTGTCCACCATTAGATGGTTCAGGTTACTGGGGGGGGGGGGGGGGGGGGGGGTCACAAGTGCGGGTTAACCAGCTACAATTTGTTTCATTAAGGAAAAATATAAGCATTGCTATGTTGTGCTTAAGAGGCACACGTAAAAAAAAAAAAATCAACACGGGGCTGGTGTGAGAGGTAGGTAGCATTAACTGTGCATCCAGCACACAGGAGTCATGTGACCACTTTCCACCTGCAACATATAAAGGGTTGGGTATCAATGACTGGTACTTAAATGGGATCAGTTCCAAATCCTTAATTTGGGACTTTGAAGTGCTTTTCGATTCCACTTAATCGATTCCTGGAATTAGTTGGCTCTATTGCACTTTCTTTTCAAATCACCTCAAAAGAGAAGGTGGCAAATGAAAGAGAAATACAGTCAAATGCGAAGCTGCACAATTCAAGATTTTGTGTGTCTAATTTGGGACATGATAGGTCTGCTGGAAGGATCACACCAGCTAAATACATGAATAGTATGGTAAAATTTACTAAAAAAAACAAATTATTTTTGCTTCCAAACAAAATTTTGGCTTCTTTCCTCAGGTGGGAGGTGATGAGAGTTGGAATCGAAAAGCAGATTTCAAATGACAAAATCAGCCCAACCCAATAGTAATGTCAGACTTTCACAATCTGCAGGGATTTTTTTCCTTTTCTGTCAATCTGCACATCACAGAACCACAACAGCCAAATCGCCTCTGTCATCTCGTGGTTACTTTGTAAATTGTTGCCGTACTCTACAGTAGCATTTATTTACTGTGGGTAGCACAATAATATTATGGTGTTAGTTTAGCACAGCAACAACTAGAAGATTAATTCTATTCTTAGTTTTGCAGATTCCATGTTTTTGCAAGTTTTAGTGGTGAAACATTCCTTTTGCTTTGCTTTTTTTTTATTGCATTTAAAGCATCATCAAAATGATTTCATTTTATATTAAATTTATCCATTGATCAAATATTAATTTGGCTCGATCTTCACTGTAGAAGAGCTGCTTGCACGCCATCCTTAAGCCGACATCCTTGAGCATCCTGGACCCGCTGACACATAATACGCAGTAGTATTATGTCTAATAATGATGCAAATGTATATAAGCTTAAAGCTTTTAATGTAGAAAAAATGTATAATGCAGGTAGCGGCAGAAGTAATACATGTGATGTAGTCCTTATATTAGGGGTAACAGTATGGGCTTCATAGGAAGGAAGGCTTTGCCTGTGTTGCCGTGTACGCGCGTGTGCTTTTATTTTGTTTCTCCAATTTGTTTTTGTTTGTTTTTTTCTTCTTCTTGATGTCCTACCTTCAAAGGCATCAAGTCCATAAGTAGTGTGGAGCCAGATAGCAGAATACCTTTCAGGATAACAGGTTTTCCTCACATTGCAGCCTTATAAACAAGACTTTTGCCGTGTGTGGCGTTCTTGTGGTACTGCAGAGCTAAGTAGTTTTACTGTCTGAGAAAAAGAACGGGTACAAAATGTGATTCAACTTTTCTGTTATGTGTTTGTGTTATAAGAGACTAGAAAGGAGATGGCGGACGAACCATAACGTTGAGAGCAAATACCAAATATACTGGAGAAAAGCCTGTTTTCCAAATGCATCTCAGTTGATTTTGGTGACGCTTGGGCCCCACACCCTTTTGTTTTGTCCCAAAACTGTACAAAAGTCTTTTGCGTAGAGTTACAACTACTGCGACATTGATGCTAGTTTTTGTTTTGTTTTAAAATCCAGTCTGCGGTGTTTTGTATTGTGTGTTAGCATTAAGCTAGTGGACTTTCATGAGACAAGGTTAATGTGGTTTGGTTAAATACACGGGAGTCATCTTTATGGGGTTCTCAGGAAACCAACATAATTCCACTTCCAAAAGGCCAAAACCTCACCAAAGCTACTGCAGCCCAATGGCAGAGCAGTGTGATCAGTTGAAAGAATGTCCAGACTTTCTTTTCTCCGGTTATGTACAGACACATACACACTAACCTAGGAAAAACTCTACCCGACTGTTGCCGTCTTGTCCTTCATATTTGACTCTAGTCCCGTGTAATTCAACAAAGTAATCTATTAGCATTAGCTCAGTGTAACACTTCAGACTTTCTCTTCCGTCGGACCCACTGGTGGGTTACAATGTTAACTCTGAAAAGTTAAAGATGCTAACTGCAGTGCCAATAGTAACGCTAACAAGGCCCTGACAATGTCGTTAATATCTGTAACTTTTTGAGAGTAGCGTAATTCAAACTACGTCAATAGTACCAGAGTGGAGCCCGTCACAGGGCAACTCAATTCACTCGTATGCATGATGAAACCAAACCAAACCTCAGTTTTCCCACACTGTTTGTCCGCCATGGACCTATTCCTTTAGCCGCAACACCTCTTCAGGAGACTCTGAAAGCCTTAAACTACGTTAAAACTACTTTGCACCGTGTTTACAGCTTGATTATTGTACCAGTATATACACTATTTGGGCTCTTTACACATAATCCTAATGCAATGTGGCACTTTTGTTTTACGAGTGTACAGTACTTTGCTTAAAAGGAAGGGGGTGTCAGGGGCAAGGCAGGGTTACTATGCGTCTTGACGCAAACACTGTGGAACTATTTAAAATGTGTTGCTGGGTTGTCAAACTGCCTTTCTTCTAAGTGCTTTAGAAAGGGTGACAAAATGTGTTTTGATTTCTCGGACAGACCCTGATTTGCTCTCACTGTTTCAACTCACGCGGCAGATGTCTTGTCTTTGTTTTCCCCCGTTCAACGACCGCTAGTGCATGTTTCTTTATGGGTCAGTATCAACATGAAGTGCCCTTAGTGTCCTCATCAGTTATCACTCTGTCTCTGAATAATTAAATGAAATTATGATGTCTGTGGACCAAACTTTTGCAAGCATACCAGACTGAGATTTTTTTGGTTTTGTTAGCCGTAGTAGTAGGCCATGGTTCAATGATAGTAAATCAAAAGAACATGACACGGTGTTATTGTCTATAACCTGACAAAACGAGTCATTTTGATGAAATATATTCTATTTTTCAGATCATATTGATCACTTTGCATGTGTCCACTATGGGGTAACTTGCCCTTGAAAAAACCCTCTTGACGTTTTCAGTGACATCACGACCAGCATTTTGTCTTTATCAATGGAAGCTGAAACGATGGATATGTGCAAAGTATTTTAGAATGTTTCATCATATTAGGTGTGTAGTTGGAAGTTATCAAGCTTAACGTGTCCACCGAGTCAATAACCTTTCAGAAATTCCCCCCCCAAAAAATTTTTTTTAATGTACTCATTAAATGCTCACATAAGTCCCCCCAAAAAAACATGTCCACCCTGTTGGCAACCGCACATAATTTGCTGCTCATCATTTTATTTTGAAAAAGTCCATTAAGCATTTCTAAACATTTAATATGAAGTTCAATGAAAAAGATTGAATTTTTGTGATAAAATGGGGACATCTCAATGGCACCTTACGCTAATATCGACTCATACCGTCTCACTGTTCATACTGCATTCATTGTTTTCAAATGTCTTCCGCTTTTTTTGTCTTCACACATGTTGATTAGTTTTTGGTTACTGCTGGCAGTGACTTTGGGCGCATGGACAGTTTTTCATACAGATACCACACAAACTACCTGTTTTTCCTTCATCACAGTGGATGTACTCTCTCACACACAAACACAAGTGTCCTCACAAAGACTCTCCAGGTTTTAAAACTATCATATTGCAATAAGAACATACCTCACCGTTTTTCGTCTTTTTCTGCAAAATCCATCCAATATGTATGTATGTCCTTGACAACACGAGACGCTGTTGCAACATCACAGTTCTCGCACACTTTTCATTGAACTTCTGTTGTTGTTGTTGACATGTATCGTTGATGACTCCGCTGCATGAATTTTGCCCGCAAAGCAGAGTTGGTAAAATGGAAAGTCAAGATAAATTCTGGTAGTCTGTCACTTCACTGCAGATGTAAATTATGAAAGAGCTCAGTCCAAATTGTTCATATCACTGAATGTGTTTTGTTGGACGCATTATCCACTTTGGATTTCCTTTTCATGTGCTGCCTCTTTGAGGAATTACAAAAAAAGATATTTCTCTTCCAACCACACTATTTGAGAAATGCACATTGTACGGGGAATGCTTCTTTTTTTTTTATTGATGTTTTTTTTTTTTTTTTTTTTACATTGATGTAGTTTTTATCCTCTTATGAAAAGGCTTTAGTTAAGGACAATAGGAGGAACTGTGGAATTAAATAATTGCTGCAACAAGCTGTTTTGATATTTATATTCTCAGGTTTGTTCTATTTTTCAGCATCAGGCTTTCTAGATTTCCTGTGCGACACAAGCATGTTTTATTTCTTTTTAGCTGATTAATTTATTACAAAATGTATCATTTGTGTGGTTTGATTCCTTTCATAACTACTTTTGTGATATGGAACCGCTAACAATAAAATAAAATAAAAAAGGGTTCCATTTTTTTGCTTGACAAAATGCTTTTTTTCTTCCTTTTTTTCCAATAAAAAGCCCTAAGTTTATTAAAGTGTCTATTTGTTGTGTAATATGTGATGAATCAATAATTTGACATACCAACCACATAAGTGTTAACAAGCCTTCAAAATCTCCTCTCTCACATGCAATGGGAGTGTCCGCTGAATATATGAAACCACTGAATTGGGGCGTGATTGGTTGTTACCTGAGCAACTGTGACGTGTCAAATGGCCGCTCACTGAGATGGAGAAAATAACCCATGGATTATGCATCTTAACTCATCTTCCACAAACGCAATATAAATCGGAATGCCGTGGTTAGACTAGTGGGGGCACTGGTGGGCCCATACAATGTTATTGTAAAGATTTATTTATTTTTCTAATTGAGGATTAATTTAGCCGTAAGTCCAAAAAATCATGCTATATTCCTGTCTTCAGTGCGGTCTCAAGTCAACTCAGTCTTCTTAACATTTGCTATAGAGCAGTGGTTCTCAAGCTTTTTTCAGTGGCGTACCCACTGTGGAATATTTTTTCAGCCAGGTACAGCACCCCCTAACCAGCGAAAAGCATCTCTGATTGAAGAAAAATAAATAAATAAAATAGAGTGCTGTGCCATCATTGTCTGATTTATCAAACTTTGGAACTCTATTTGTATTTATGTAGTCTCTTGAACTATTTGGAAATAAAAAGAAAGATACAACTAAAATAAATACATTAATTAATTATAAATAAATAAAGATTTGTGCACGTACAAATTATCAACGTAAAGTGTCAACTTTTGGGATCATAGTAAAGTTCTGTTCTCAAAAATAAATAATTAATAGCATTTTAAATAAAGTTTTCAAGATTGTCAGGCGATTCTTGGTGGCATATGACAAGTTGGGTCAAACCATCTTGGTATGGAGGAGATGCTGGGTTTTTAGGACACTGAAATTGAATAGCCTACTGAATATAAAATTCATTTTTAATAAAGATACTTTTTAAATGTATTTGAAAATTTCACGTACTCCCATTTGAGCACGACTGCTATAAAGTCAGTATTATATGTGTTTGCTGCTTTGTGTGTTTTGTAAGAAGAAGAAAAAAAATGTTAGGTCTATGCTAATTTCCATTTCTAATTTTGTGTTAGCATTAAGCTAGCAGACTTTAGTTTTGCAATATAGGGGGTGCAAAAGTATGTATGCAGTTAGAAAAATATAAGAGAGAGAAAACATAATAGTTATTATGTTTATTATATAAAAAAATGAAACGTTTTTTGTTTACTTAAAGGGATCAGTACTTTTACTTTCACCATTTTTTCTTTCTTTTTTCGGCTTCCAGCCGACTGCAAAATCTCAGTTCAAATCTGAGCGTCCTCCAACACAAGCACCCGGTGTTACAGTGTGCTGCACCCCTAATGTAATGGGTGACAGTCTCAATCATTTACCTACTGTTCCATGAAAAGAAAAGTTTTACTTAGAAAGTTAAAATAAATCAAATGTTTGTTATGCAACATTTTATCATCATTTGGTGGTCTTCCTTCTAACATGAATGAAATTATGCCTGTATGCACCTTCATTATTGGTTACTTATTTTGCAGCAGCCATACAAAATAATCATATTTAAAAATATTTTCATTATTTCTTTACCACCACCACCACATAGGCCTACTGATAGACATCCATAGTAGCTAAGAAGCAGCCAATTCACGCGGTGTGAATATGGGTCTTGCTGGAAGGAGTTCAAGGCTCTGCAAGCAAATATATTCCCTCATAATCACAGTCAGCTGCCAGATATTGAAACTGACTGCAAGTATTTGCTGACAGCGAAGGCTTTGTTTTTCACTGACAGTTCCTACCTCTGTAATGCATGTAAAGCCCTGTTACACTGAATTGATTAAACTGTTGTTCAAATGTATAATAGAATCTTCTTGACATATGTAAGATTTAAAATCTTATAAAAGGGTTAGCAAACTAGGACTCGTGGTTCATATGCGGCCCACTCCATTCTTTCTGGCCAACAGAGTATTTACTTAAAATGTATTAACCTGTATTCTTTGTATTATTCTTTTTATTATTATTAATTTGTCTAATCAAATAACATATCTACTGATGTTGTATAGTTTTACATTTACAATGAACATGTTTTTTTGCGAACTGAATTGGTTAATGAGCATAGTTTATTATTTTATTAAAATACACCAGGGTTCCCCAATTCCGGTCTTCGAGGGTCGGATTCCTGCAGGTTTTAGATGTTTTAGACGCCCCCTAGCACACCTGATTCATATAATCAGCTCATCAGCATGCCTGATAACAATCCTGATCTTTAGTATCAGGTGTGTTGGTGGTTGGAAACATCTCAAACCTGCAGGACTTCGGCCCTGGAGGACCAAAATTGGGGAACCCTGAAATACACAAAACTTTTATTTTTTTTCTTCTTTTTTTTTTACGTGTTGCATTAATCCATCAATTTCCCTTAAATGTTGTTTGGTTAAAAAAAATGGAAATGTATTTATTATACATTTTTTAATTAATTTACCTCATTAACTTAAATACTGTATGTATTAATGTTGAACAATTTTACATTTAAAATATTTTCGTGAACCAATTGGTTAATGAGCATGACATGAATTATTATTGATTAAAATACAGAAGGAAAAAAATAAATTTTACATGTTGCATTAATTCATCCATTTCCCCTTAGATTGGTTAGTTAAAATATATTAATTTTATATTAACTTTTCTCATTAAAAGAATGTGTCTATTATTCATAGTGAATAACTGTAATACAATTTAGTAGAAAACGAATTTGTTTCGTGTTGCATGACGAACATATTTAAGTGTTACACACACACTCACCGAGTGAGCGGATGCTTTCGAAATTGTCAAACTCGTATCCCGGCACACGACAATGAAACATTTCCACTTTTCTGTGTGATTTATTCACGTTTACGCCAAGATGATCGAATGAGGAAGACAGTCGAAAAATAATACGGCGAAACCTCAACGATAACGCGAGGAATGTATTAGAAACCAAACACCACACCACCAGCCAACCACCAGCGGCGTGTACTGCGGTCGGTTGTACAGTTCTGTACAGTCATGGACATGTTGGAAAAATCTCAAAATTGGATGTTACTGCACCCTGCGGTGAGTGTGTTGAATATGACACGAGTAAGTAAACGTGCTGCAAAAATACACTGTACGTGTGTATTTCTTCCAGTATGTCAAGATGAAGAACCTCGAGGTGGACGACAGCGAACAAGTCCATGCTGCTTTCCTTGTTTACATGGATCTCACTGAGGGTACGGTTGTCAAGTCAGCTGAAAACAAGAAAGCCGTTTGAGCATTAATTGTTATCTTCACTAGTAGAACGACTGCTTACTATACCGTCTCCAATACTGTATGACATTTCTGCACTTTGTACAATCTGTAGGACAACTACGTGGCAAGTGATTTAAAACTACAACAAGTTGCCACCTGCATGCTACTAGTACTACTAATATCAATAACAAAATGTTCATACTTGAAATTGAATAAATGCTTGAGCGGATTTAAGGAAAGCCATGAAGCAATTTTCTTGATATTCAGCATCAAGTGAAAGTACTAGTACACTCTTTATCCTAGGGCTGAGCAATAAATTGAATTAATCCGATAAATCACCATTTTAAAAATCGAATCGTTGAAAATTTGCTAAAATGTGAAATCGAATTTTGTTTTTTGGATTATTAAAAGCTCTTCTTATGTTCTGTTCCATTCAAATGTTTTTCTAAGTTGTAATTTTGTGGCAGAATGCTGGATGGGTGGTTTACAAGACATGTTTACATTAGCTACCAACTACTTAATTGTGGCATTTAAGAAATAACTATAAATGTTAAGTTTATGTTAAAACTAATTTAGAATCAGTATACATTATTGTTGTCTGAACATTTTGCACAGGAATTATTTTGGAATAAACGAATGTTGGGTTTATTAAAATAAAATTAATTAAAATCGTAATCGTCCTGAATGTCTGTAAAAATCGAGATATTATTTTTGGGCCATATCGCCCAGCCCCACTTTATCCTAAGCCAATTAAGTGCACTAGTATACACACCACGTTAGTAGAGCAGCTTTCTCTTACTACTAATGTGTTTTTCCACTACTGCCTAACATTTCTGCTTGGGATTTACTGATACCAGTATCTGTGTTGCTACTTTATGTACTTGTACTTCTGAGAATGCACTGATACTTCGACACTGATACCACTTCACCAGCCTGACATGCCAACGGGCAGGTGTCATGTCAGCCGTGCAGAGATACTTTATGGTAAACGTACTACTAGTTAAGATGTTGTTTTGCAGTTTTACATTCCTAGCAATAAAGTTGTCCTACTAGTGGACAAAGAGCATATTAGTAGTACATGGACCTCAGATTACTCAATGTCATTGAGATTTTATCTTTATTTAATTTTTTATTCATTTATTTTTCCTCCAAAAAGCACCGTAGTTTTGCCATGTACGTATATGAATGGTGCTATAGAATTCAACGTAACTTGGCCTTGCTGTTTGCAGTGCGTTACTGGAAAGAGGTGTCGTGTGTTAAAAGCGATGAACTCAAGCTGGTTTTGTTGGAGGCGAAAGAGAAGGAAGGATCGACCACGCTGTCAGTTCTCCCGCTGCCTGTGCATCGCTCTCTGAGCCACAACACGTGAGAGAGAAAAATCGGAATAATTTTGAATATGTCCATGTGTAAATCAGCAATCCAGTCCATGTACATATCAACAAAAGACAAATACTGTACTGTACTGACATAGCCTTCATCATCATGTGTATTGGTCGTTACCCGAGCCCTTCGGCAATGCATTGTCATATTCTGTCGACAGCAAGTGACAAAATGGCCGCTCCGGGTAGATTTTGCTGCTTAATTCATATTTCACAAATGTAATATTAATCAGAGTGCCGTGTTTAAACTAGCGGGGTTGCTATAACATATTATTGTAAAGTAAGGAACATTTTTGACCTGTCTTGGACATTGTTGAGTACATTTAGAACAGTGACTATCAAAGCCTGTTGATATGTTGGCGCCCTCTAGTGGTATGCAAACAATCAGGAAATTAAATGTTCAAACTGCAATTTATAGTGGCTTTAAAAAAACAATTTTTTTTTAAAGCCACTCAGAGACAGTCCAGTTGTATTTAACTTTTAAGTACAATACATAAGCATTTATTGTCTTAGAATGGTTTGCTTTCAAATATTTGTTTTGGTACAATTTTTATTGGACGAGTTAATTTGAATGAAAAATGTATTGTGTTTTCTCCCTTAACAGCATACGACACGTTTTGGATCGAGGTTTTCCTATGCTGCTGTGTGCTGTGGCCTCGGACTCCACGCTGGTCTACCAGAGGCTGACTGATGGCTTAGTGACCCCTGACCCACCAGCTGGTCCCTTCCAGGACGTGGGACGCCGGCAGCACAGGAAAAGACGGCAGCAGCAGTCCACATCGGGCGGCAAGCACAAATGATGGCGCATCTGTTTGGACGCCTATTTTTCCGGCCATGCCTCAGGTTGCCGCTCAGTTAGCTGGTGACGGTAAGGTTCACTTGATCAGAGTTCCTATCATCCAAAAATGCTTGTTTATGTTTATATGGTAGACGAATGGTCTCTCGAGACAAAAGATTCTGATTAGACGACGTGTGGCTATCAGTCTCGGGTAGGAAATGTCTTGACTGCAAATGGGAATATTGGCCCAATCTTTCTTGCAAAAGTTCCCCAAAATGCTTCTTCCTGACCTGCACGTCACCTCATAGACTTCAATTTGGATTTAGGTCTGGGCTCTGGCTGGGCTCTCCAAAGACAGACACGCAAAGGTATGCAAAACCTTTTGAACATTTACTCATCCTTGATATCGATCTTAAGGTCCATCTATGTTTAAGTATGTACAACCTTTGCCCTTAATACCAAGACAATTTAGTACACTAGTAGGATGACTGTGCCTTATTAGTAATGTTTATTTCCCACTACTAGTGCCCCCTCCTTGTACGACCTTAGGATGGCTGTGAAAAATGTGTTATAAATGCTCAACAATTTTATGCAAAGCCGTTCGAGCGTTTATTTGATATCATATCTATCCGAAGGTCGATGTACTAGTGCACTCATAGTAATACAATTCAGCATACTACTGTTTTTTTCCTCCACTACTAGTGACATTTTCGGCCTACTTTTACGACCTTAAGATAGATCTTAAGGATATTGAATGAAGTTGTGCTAGTAGTCAGACCCAAGTGTCAAAAGTAGCAGAGTAAGACTTAAAAGGCGTAGCTATACGCTACTAGTATAAACACGCTACTAGTGTGCAACTACATGCAACTAGTAGTTAAGTATGGCATTTCTGCACATGAATAGGACAATTTTGGCATACTAGTAGGACAACTAAATTTACTTGTAAGGCACAACTGTGCACTAGTAGACATGTGCACTGCTTGTACTCCTAGTAAAGCACTAGATGTTTACCAGTACAATTTTATCATGTCACTAGTACTAGTAGCATGCTGTTGTCAACTAGTGCAGTTTTGCCTCACGAGAAACATGTACTGTAGTTGTCGCACTAGTGCATGCCATTGGTACTACTAGTGTCATTATACAGTAAACATCTAGTGCTTCACAAGTAGTACTAGTATCATGCAGACTAGTCCATTATTTTCCCAATAGGAACATGTAGTTGTCCTATTAGTGTGCACAAATGCCATACAATTGTGGCACTAGCAGTGGAGAGGGTGTTACTAGTGCATGGCCGTTCTACTATTGCATGGAATTGTCCTACTAGTAAGGTCAAATAGCATACTAGTACATGGACCCTAAGATGGATATCAAGGCTATTATGGAATAAATGCTCAAACTGCATTCTTTTGTAATGTACCAAAAATTTGTTCTTGCTGGTTGAACTTTTACTTTTGATGCCAGCTTAAATTAACACATTTGAGTCAACAGCAGTGGAGTTCAGTTTAAAAAAAACAACAAAAAAAATACTTTTTAATTTTTTTTTTCTAGAAAAACAAAAGACCAACATGGACTTACACAGTAACACTGGTGAGTGAAATACAGACTCTGATTAATACGTGACTTCACCCAAGCGGGGTTCACCCGGACGCCATTTTGAAGCGGGTCAGTACGGAGTTAAGCCGGCCGTGTGAGTGCGTGTGAGCGTTTTCATGTGCGGTGATGACAGGAAGCGACCCTGAGCCTTGTTTCACATAAATATATGAGAAAGAAAGAAACGTGGGAAGACACACAGGCAGACATTTAGTGATTTGTAGAAAAGACATTTGTGTTGTTCTCTGGAATGCAGAAGCCAACCTGATGACTTTTCAGGGAGACAGATGGAGACAGTGGGCCTCATGCATGAAACATCTGTACGCACTCCTAATTCAATTGTTTCTTTGTTTGTAAATCACCGGTCTTACAGTCTCGTAAGCCGCATGGAAGCTGATTTGAAACCTCACTGAAAAAGCAAAAAAATATGAAAACATGACTCAAGGCAAAGGAATTGTAATTGCTGAATACATGTTTGTACTTTTACGTCTACCCCTGCCATCCAATTTAGGATCCAATTAGGAGATGGTATAATATACGCGTCTGTTTTTCTCCATAAATTTATGCAAGTGAAAAATCAGAAACCTTCATGCATGAAGCCCCATTTTCACATCCAGCCGCGTGTACCGGCGACTTTCAGGAGAAATTCAAGCAGAGCAGAGTTCCTCGTGATCCCGAAATCCCTGACATCCTGTGATGGCTTTTCAATAAAGTAAACTGAACCCAAGTCTTCACAATCAACTCGTGAACAGTCTTTTCATTTTTGGTCGTGGGATTCGACAAGAAGGAGCTTGGTATTGAGCAGGTTGTCATTCCGCCCGCTGCAATGTTGACGTCCTCTCCATCTGATGGCTGATGGATGCTGGCCCGTCGTGCTATGTCATGTCTTCCTCCTCTGAGCAGTAATCCTTGCCCTGGACGCAGTATCAAATATCAGCAAAATCATAGAATCTAAATTATACTCTTTTTTTTTTTTCATTTTTAAGTGGAAGTCAAACATGTTCTATGTGCACCCACGAGTCTAAACACAGTATGAATTTTGATTCGATTAATATTGCATCGGCGGAATGAGAATGAAGCAGAACAAGCCACCAGTTTTCATCGCCTCACATACGCAATGCGAGCCCGAGGGCACTTTGACTTCAATTCCGGTCAACAGCAGAGGGCGGTGGAATCTCAAAATGGCTTCGCCATATGAAAATATGTGGATGAATATGCTTGATTCACAAATGCAATATTAATCAGAATACCGTTTAAAAACACATGGGGCACATATTATAGAACACATTTTAAAAATAATATTTTTGACTTCCATTTTAACTGAGTTAACTTTTTAGGCAGAGCCATATTCTTGAACCACACAAAATTAAAGGTGAATGCAATAAAATATAAAACACGCACACAAAGCAGAAACACATTCTCAAGTAAAAAAAAAATATTTTAAAAAGCTAATAAGACTCCTTAATCACTGCCATTGACGGGTATCGACGTCAAAAATTCATTTGAACTATTTCTATTAGTTTAAAAAACTATTTTTGTTAACAAGAGTATGAAAACCTCAAATTTGTTATTGTACATTTAGAACAAATATAAAATGGGTGATTAATTGTGAGTTAACTAGTAAAGTCATGCGATTAATTATGATTAAAAATTGTAATCGCCTGACGTCCCAAATTTTTATGAATGTTTTCTTTTTTAATTCATTCACTGCCATTGATGGCTATAAACGTCAAAAATTCATTTCAACTTTTACTATTAGTTTAACTTTTTTTTTCTACTTTTGTTAACAAGAGTATGAAAAACAAGAATGTTATTGTACATTTAGAACAGATATAAAATGTGTGATTAATCGTGAGTTAACTATTGAAATCATGCGATTAATTAGAATTATAAAATGTAATTGCCTGTCGCCCCTAATTTTTAATAATCTTTTTTTTTTTTATGAATTTATGGCAGTGAATGAGTTAAAAAATAAAAGCAGTACAGAAAATCGATAGAGTGGTACCCTGAGACACAAGTGACCTGATTTACACATTTTTACTAACTTAAGGTACGAGTGCTGTCCGGTGGCTGCAAACTCAACACATGTATACAGATACAAGCATATATATATATATATATATATATATATATATACACACACACACACATATAGAGAGTGGATCAGCGCCATTTCCATTAATTTTAATGAGGAGGGATGGCTTGTGATTTCCATTACGAGTGTGGTCAAGGCACCACTAATAACACCACTACAATAAATCAAGTTGGCAGATTTTATGGTTTGTTGTGTCGTCACTTGCCACAGATATGCCTCAACCGGGATTAATCAGTGATATTATTTAGTAATTATACAAAGATATAAAGTTAAAATGTGGCACGTGTGCTTTCATAATACCTTTTCAATTTTCTCATCAAGCATCCGGAAGAATTCTTGCTGGCTCTCTGAGGAATGAATGCTCCTGTGAGGACAAAACACGTTAAGGGGTGTGCACGGTAACGTGATAACCGTAAAACACAAATGTGATGTTGATATGGAAATGCGACATGATTGGCCAGTCAACTCTTACAGTATTTTTCCATCTTCATTAGATCCGGTCTCATCCATCTGTTGACTTTTTCTGAGTAAAGCACTTTTTTCCTTCAGGATATAAAACAAAAAAAAGACAGCGGACAGCAATCAATATCCTATATTTTCAAAAAAAACTCTTGTGTCTTCCCTTACACTGCGGGAGCCATGCAGTATGATGTTGTCACAAGATTGAAAGTGGATGTTTTTTTTTTACAATGAGTGAAAAGTTGATTTGATACATTTGAGTAAACCTATTTTCCTTCATTCATCAGAAAATAAATGTATACATTTTAGCATTCAGTATGCAATAATAATAATAACAAATGTAACAAACCGTGCTATCCTGGCCATCCACTCCTGCCTCTTCTCCACTGATGTACTTGACTTTCTCCACTCCTTTCATCTTGTACTCATCTATGAGCGAACGAGAGAGACAAAAGAGGCAGAGAGGAGCACATCTCCTCGTGTTAATCCACGGCAGCGACGCCCGGCGGCCCAAATCCTCCCCTCTCCTCTCGGTTCACATGCAGTTCTCGCACTTCAATTCTCGGCTAAGTAATTATGTACTTGATTTCTCACGCAGCGGCCCAAATCCTCTCTTCACAATGCTTGGCGAGCGGCAAACACACGAGGTGTCAGCCTGATTCTCCTCTCGCCGCGTTTTCTCTCACGGCCTCCCACGCTTTCAGAGAGCCAGGGACGAAAATACTCATTACCAGCAAACATCCAACTATCGTAGGAAATATAAATCATCTTTTGAGGATTCAGTGCACTGCAAATTACAATGTTGCCTCCCGGGGTATATATCGTCTGATTCCACATTACTTACAGTATTCGCACAATTTAACGTTAAATATCAACTTTTTGCCATTCATTTTCAATTGGATAGATATTGAACTTTTCACTTTCCACGCCCGCTTCCATGCATTCAACTCATCATCATTTCCAGCTCTCGGATACTGCTCAGTGGCACAGTTAAAGGTAAAGTGCATTGTCCAGTAACCAGGAGGTTGCAGGTTCAAATCTAATATTTGGCTGTAGATTGCAAATATATCCATGGCCATTGCTTTGTACAAAACTTTAAAATATAAATACTAGGGGTGTGCCAAAAAGTCGATTCTCATTTAGTACGATTCAGAATCGATTTTAAATGTCCCAAAATCGATTTTATTTAAATTATTTTATACTGTCTTGCCTTTGTCTGTGTGTGCCTTTATTTGGGGTGCTGTTCATGTTGTACCCGGTTTGGCTACTGAGGGGCAGTATGGTTCCACGCGGTTTAATACACTGCTAAGTTGTAGCCACATTAGAGAGTAGAAGGAAAAAGTCACGATCAAGTTATTAAAATAAAAGTTGTTTTTTTGCAGTGTGGAGACATTCTTTTGAGTGATAAAAGTGCCGTGAGTAGCGCGCTAATTAGCATTAGCGAGTCAGACGAGTAAATCATTACAATTCCTTGCACATCTATAGATTGAAGCAAAAATCATTGTCAATCAAATAATTTTGAATTAAAAAATCCTCCTTAATCGAAAATCGATTCTGAATCGAATCGCAGGCCCAAAAATCTGAATCGAATCGTGAGACATTCAAAGATTCCCACCCCTAATAAAAACGCCATGAGCTACAACAATTCACATAACTCAGTTCTTAGAGCAATTGCCTCACACCACGGAGAACCTGGGTTCAAATCCCGCTTGGATCACATTTTAGTACATTCCATGATTCGATACCAGCTGACTATCATATTAGGAAATGGATTATAATTTCTCTGAAATGATTAAATCCCACCTTAAACAGATTGCAATTCAAGTTATCTTTTTATTCATTTGTCATTTAACTACAATTAAAAATGTGTCATTTTCCACATAACTTATCGTTCAGTTTACTTCATAAGCACATGTATTCAAATCTTAGCTTTCAGCTAATAGCATTCACATTTTCAGCATTCCCACACAATTTCTGCAGAAATTGCACTTAGTCTAGTATAATAATAACATTCTTCTTCTGTTTGAATTATTCTTAGTAAGTCACAGTGTCCCATCACCAATGAGCTATTTTTGGGCTTGGGGCTAACTAGTATCCACTGGCAGCCTGGCAACATTTTTTTTTTTTAATGGACAACGCACGTTAACAGAGAAAAAAGATATCAGTGTTTGCAGTGTCTTGTTTACCTTGCGCTCTTCCTCTATATGTAACTCACCCTTCCGTTCCCCTCTTTGCTCCAGGGGAGGGGAGGGGGGAAGTTAATTGGAGGCAATTAACTCCAAAGTGGCAGCTGTTTTACTCAACTCTAGTGTTTATTGAAACCTTGACTTTCTAAAACCACTGTAAACCGTCAAGCCGGTAATCAACCCATGCCTAGTAAACATGCTGTGAGTAATTGACACCCCCCAAAAATGATGTATCACAACATATTTCCTTGACACCATCACTACTTTCCTATTAGCCAATCCTTTGATGCCACCTTGTGGCATCATCTATGATTTAGCAGCCCGTGAATAAAGTATTTGTTTTTAATTGATCGCTCTCAAAAAGGTGTCAATCAAGACGAAGCGCTATTCTGTTGTTGTATGTTGTGTCCATTGTGGCCGTCTTGTGTGCGCAGTCAACTGACCAGAGAAGAGGTCTCCATTGCTGTGGGCTTTGCTCTGGTCCTCTTCACTGTTGGGCACTGCGGACACCTGCTTGGTGGAGGTGCAGCCCATCTCCTCCTCCTCAGCCTCGCCCCTCCTCACCCCCGGACATCGCGGTCAAGTCTGGAGGGAAGCGAGAGAGCGTAGAAATACAGATACATGAGTTAAAAAAAAAAAAGACTGGTTACTGTATTGGGAAAGTCAAGTAAAACATATTCTTTGCAATATTATGTTCTATGTGCCCCCTATAGTCTAATCACGGCATTATGGTTGATATTGCGTTTGTGGAATATGAATTAAGCAGAAAAATCCACCCATTTTTATCCATATCATGGAGCGGCCATTTTGCAACTTGTTGCTGACTGAAAATGACATCAGTGTGACATCACGGCTCACCTGTTTTCTGAGTTTGGTCATGTGATGTTCGCAAGCTGAGCCGTGATTGGTTGTTACCTGACAATAGAGCGACTGTGATGCCATTTTCCACAGCAAGTAGCAAAATGGCCGCCCCCTGAGATGGATACAAACGGGTGAGTTTTTCTGCGTTATTAATCAGAATGCTGTGTTTAGCCTACTGGGGGCGCATAGAACATAATATTGTAAATTTTGTAAAGAGAAGGTTTGACTTCTTCACCTATAAAGCAGAATGATTCGACGCAAGTAAATTTAGTTTACATTAGCAGTGACTCATTTGTTTTAAACTTTGTCATTATTACTATTTTCTTTTTAAATTATATTAAATTGTACTAATTACGTTTACTTAAGTCATATATGTAGCAACAGTGCCATTTAAGTACAATTTGGACAAGTGACACTATTGGAATTCTAAAGCAGACATAAAACACAAAATAATTGAACCTCGATAACCTCTTGAAGATGCTAATTTTTTACAGAACTTTTGCTCCCCGTGCTAGCAGCTTGAAAGCGCTCATTTCTCATCATCAATTAGTCATGAAGCAGCAGCACCGCCCTCGGTTTAAAGCGCATCTCATTCCCAGCCCTTCTTTGGTGTGACAATGACTAGCCGGGCTCGGTCCACGCACACCAGCACCGATCTTGCCAAAAAGGGTGCACGGTGGTGCCAGCTGCACCGCAACAATGGATCCTTTTTCCCCTCCCTCTCTCCACAGGCCGTTCAGTGGGGTCATTGATTAGTGCATCGAGGGGTGGGGGTGGGGTTACACTCTCAAGGATTAAACTGGCGGCTGCTCCATCCACCACAGACCTGATCTATAAAAGTGAGCTGCATCAGGCTGTGGGCCAGGGATTGATCCCTCTTGATGAACCAGCTGAAAGTCCAGATGCGGTTATCTGATCCAGACACACAACAACACAACCTTTTTTTTTGTTTTTTTTACCTTCGGGTTGACTGCAGTCCATAATCACTCATCAGTCATTCAAGATTTGTAAGATATGAAGGTTTTGATTCAGTTTTAAAACTGTCAACGCGAGCCAGGCGAGGCGTATGGGAAATGTGACACATATAAGTAATGAGAGGCGGGGGGGAAATAGGAAAAAAAAAACAGCCATCTCACATCACCACTGACGCGAAGCTTTTCAACTGCCGACAAATAAGATAGGGGCAAATTTACCTCTCAGGGGTATCCATAGTTAAGGGATCAGTCCTCAAGTTTCAGATCAGAGAGGGTTTTTTGGAGCCAGACAGACCGCATCTGCGCCTCTTGGTTGGAGGCAGCATCCGAAGTCGAGATGCAGTCAGTCCGTCTGCCAGCTGTCTGGCCGGACGCTGGATGCTGCCGATTTGATTGTACCTTCAACTCAATATAAACACACATCCAAGCCGCACCATGAGAAACATGAAATTAAACAACTCTAGGACATACAAAAAAAAAATCATCTGTGTTTTCAAATCAACTGTGCGAGACGGTCTCCTCGACTCGACAGGGGGAAATCCACTGCCGAGTTGCAGTGGCTTCAGTTGCGATACGGACGTATTTCACCGGCGCACAGCTCACTTCCGTCCAACTCATTTCTTCCGTATCGGTAACTTGACAGGAAAAAAAAAAGAAACACTTGTGAAGTTTGGCATCTCAAAGCTGTGAAAGTTTACACGTGTGATTTGTTTAGCGTTCCAGCAGGATGATTTTACTGACAATGATCGCTCGTGTGGCGGACGGATTGCCGCTCGCCGCTTCCATGCAAGAAAATGACCAGGTTTGAATGGAAAGCTAGCTCGATTCATCAAAGTCTTCTGAATTTTTTCAAATATTTGACGCTCGCTTGCTAATCCCCAATAATATAACGATGATAAAACGATACCTCAAGTTTTTGTGCCGTGTTTGAAAATTCGGCGTATAAATTTGGATTGTTCTTTTTGAATAAAATCAGAATACTCAGTGATATTTTACCTGTAAAAAAAAGGTGACACCACAAAACATACAGCTGAAAACACAATTTATTCACACATAATGGGCCTGTTTAAATGAACACAAAGTTATAATTATGTTGTATGAATGGCAAAAGGTGGATACGCAGTTAAATTGTTCCTTGTGCCATCTAGTGGAAGAGCATTCATGAAAGAAAATTATTAGTTGTCAACCATATGGGACCATATGTTTCATAAAATAAACCTCACGGGCTTTTCAATACGGTGTGGTAAACTTTTAATAAATAAAAAAACAACATGAAACTGTCAATCATTTGGATTTCATCTTGTCTGTCACACATGGCCAAATACCCAATACACTACTCAACAAGTTCAAGATATTATGCTTTGAGTTAAAATTTCAAAATGAACCTAACTGCACTTAACTTTAAAACAGGTGAACTTAATTTGACTTTCTCTGATAACTTTCTCAATGTTGTTACTGCCAGTCAGGAAGAGACCTCCAGCAGTATCAGAGTCAAGCCAAGCAGCTGTGCCGCAAACTCAATGCTCAAAGTCCAGACCGTTGCACCTTGGAAGCGAAGGACATGAGTTTTCAGTAAGTCAAGACAGAACGCGAGTTACATAAATATGTAGCAGTTTTACCCAACACACATTTAAATGCATTAAAATTGTGTCAAGCTGTTTGTCACTCTCACTTCCAATTAAGTTTGAAACTGACAAAAAGAATATATAAATAATCATTGTATACTTAAACACATACATGCTAAACTAAACTGTTTAATTTCATCTAACAAAGCACAATATAACGGGTTAACTGTATTTAATTTTGTGAGGAAAACTATTCGTAAAATTAGATCCTTGTTCACATTGATGTCCAGTTGATTGCCTTACAAATTTGGTCTTATTTTCAGTTATTTAATAGCAGATGGCGTTTGCTACCTTGCCCTTTGCGAGCCATCTTTCCCCAAGAAGATTGTCTTTGCCTACCTCGATGACCTTCAGAGTGAGTTTTCTGACCAGTATGGAAGGAAGATAGCCACAGTGACGAGGCCGTACTCCTTCATTGAGTTTGGTAAGGTTCACATAACAATGTCTCCTCAGCTCTTTCTATATTTAAAAAATATATTTTTTTTTTCTTTCTAGACACCTACATCCAGAAAACCAAAAAGTCCTACATTGACAGCAGGGCCAGGAGGAACTTGGGTAGTATCAACACAGAGCTGCAAGATGTTCAAAGGATTATGGTGGCCAACATTGAAGAAGTTCTGCAACGCGGAGAAGCGCTTTCCGGTAAGTTATTATTTTACATAAGTATTTTCTGGCCAGGTTGCAAAAAATTAAACACATGAAAGATTATTTTAAGTTGTCCTGTCTAATTTGAATAAAGATAGCACAAAATGGCGGCAAGTTGTTATATTTGTACCCCTAATTGAGTGAACGTTCTAAGCAAACTTGTACTGTAGACATTTGTGTATTTTTCGACCAGCCCTAGACACAAAAGCCAGCAATCTATCCACCTTGTCCAAGAAGTACCGCAGCGACGCCAAGTACCTCAACACCCGCTCCACATACGCAAAAGTGGCTGCCGTTTCCGTCTTCTTCATCACGCTCGTCGTCTACGTTCGCTTCTGGTGGCTCTGATGGAATTTTGACAATCTTAGGAGGGATTTCTCCGTGAGCAGCGCATTTAAATTGATTATCACTGTGCCTTTGCAGGGGAGCGAGAATTAATTGGTTATAATATGGAAAGGGATTTGAGCATGTATTCAAAATCCTTGATGTTTATCTTGAAGTGATGGGTTTTGAGTAAATGCTCAAACAGCGGCCATATATGATGAAGGTAAATGTTTGAACAGTGGCCATGTTATGGACAATGAGTGTAGAGCGAGTTTGGGGAAGTCTTGCTGTGGAAGCAGCAGGCTCTCTGTGGTGCGTTCAAGAAGTTGAACTGTGGTGACGAGTCTTGTTTACATGTTTGTTTTAGGGTGATGTCCAAGTTTCACCTTGTAGGATAAACATCTTTAAGTTAAGCCTTCAAAACTGTGACTACAAAAAGTTTATTGTTCAATGCTGTAAGTCTTAAAAGGATTAAAAGAAAATATATCCAAATGTTTTTTTTTCCTTCTTATAAACATTTATTAATCAGTATATACACAGCCCATACAAACCAGATTGTCAGACATTTTACGACTACATACCAAAAATCCTGCTTCTACAAAAGTGTATCACATCACTGTACCTAATATTGTGTCTTGAAAGTATACACAATATTCCTCAGACGTCTCCTCTTGGTCAAACTAAACAAAAAACATCTCAGTTATGTTTTATTACATCTAAAATAACTAAATGGCACACCAGATGCACAATTTTTGACTATATCAGGAACCACATAGCAATTTAAAAATGATGGAGTTTTTAAAAGTGGTGAGACTCTGCTTGTCTCCATAGTTTGTGGGTAGCAAATAATTTGCACCAGCGGGTCATTTTCTCCTCGTTGATGACAGAGTTCAGCATCTCCAGTTTTAGCCCTGCATGTTGCGGGGTGAACATGACCAGGGGGACTCACGCCAACATGTCAAAGTCGTCTCTCTGCAAGAGAAGCGGCGGCCAATTAAACTCCATAAAAAAGCCTTCAGTGATCTTGTCTATTTTAAATATGAAGTAGTACTTTGCGAGTCAGAAAATCTAACAGCAACGCTCACCTCGTCATTGTAATTCATGACATGCTGTTTGATCTTTGAGGAATCCACCCAGGTAACAAAATCTTCCATATTTCTGCAAAGATGCAAAATGATTCCCTACATTCCAAAGTCTGCAGCAGCTCATTTTGAAACATTTCAATGAAGATAACTTTCCAGACCTTGTGATGAGAAACGCTGGATCTGTGACAACTTCTGGGCCCACACGCACATCTGTGAGCAAGTCAAGGTCCGCTGGAACACATTTTCACCTGAGACGCATTCAGAACCATCCAATACAAATGTGCAGACAATAGTAGTGAAGGATACGTCCTTGCTCAATGAAGGTGATGGCTGTTTTCAGGTTCTGGGCCATGCGAAGGGTCTGCATGATGCAGGGAAGCCGCCTCCTGTGTGACAACAATTATTAGAAGGACACATGATGGAATCAAGTTACAACACGAGAAAAAAAAGGAGTTGCTATAAAAGGATTACTGAGTTAAAATGCAAACAGTATATGAAATATGTAATACCATAAAACATATTAGAATGAATGAAATCATTAACATAATAAAAGGACATACAGATAAATGCGCACTCACATTTCAGTTGTATTTAAATTTCAAGTAAAGTATTCTTTAGGAACTACTCGCTTGACACAGAGGTTGCAGTTATGCTTTACGCCAGACGTGGCAGTCACGAGTAAAAAAAAAAAAAAAGTGACTTGACTACACAATTCAATTGTCTCCTTAAACTGTATAGCCTACACCGGTCCTCGGGTACCCCTATCCAGCCTGTTTTCTATGTCTCCCTCAGCCAACACAGGTGATTCAAACGATCACCTCATCAGCCTGATAATGATCCTCATCTATGTTGGCTGAGGGGTACCCGAGGACCGGTTGAGAGCCACTGGCCTACACAGCCGCCACCAAGTACATTTCTGAGGCGGGGCAAACCTAACCAAACAGACAGCGGAGCGGGGAAAAAACAATCTGTCGAGAGCGGAAGTTATGTCTTCTGGGCACATTTTGAGCGTTCTTACCGTTGATAAGTGCATGTAGTGCTTCTCCCAGTCTTATTGATGGCATTTTCGCCGTCGAAACAAAAGAAAACGTGAAAACACCGCAGAGAAATCAATGTAATAAAGTTAGGCGGCCATAACGAGTGGCAACGTAAGAGGGCCGCCGGTGGCTTCACTTCTCGCGATAGTGTGTCATCGGAGATATAAAGGTAGAGCTGTGAAATGCGATGGTCGACTACCTTTTTTATTTTAAACAAATGAAAAATACTGGGGTTTTAATTATCTTAATTTAATTACAAGCATTACAAGTGACAAAAGTGAATTCCTATTTCTAAAACTGTTTCACTCTGGTCCTATCACTTGTTATAAAGTAGGTAGAAACGAGATTGTAGTACCTGTTATTGACCACTTGAAGGCGCCATAGAGTAAATGCTTGCTAATGAAGTGTCAATACATGTGCTGGTACAGTTGACAAAGTATTGGTGCATCATGGGGCTTCATTATGGGGAGAGATTTGTCTCAAAAATATTCACACAAATAAATTTGTGTTTTTCAGATCCACAAATATATCCGCAATTTTCACGTCTTTTTTAATTTTGTGTGTGTATTTTCCATGACTTTTGCTTGCAAGTTGTCGAAAGTGCGTTTGTGGATCGTTGCGCACGCGCATTTATTTTTGAGACAAACATCATGCTGTTTCGAAATATTCACACAGACACACACAAGCTCTCAGATATTCATGTGGGTCTAAGGCCCGTTCCACCGTTAAAGTTAACCGTGCCATTTACGGTGTCAGTACCAGATGTGATCGGGCTGCTAGATTGTATCGGGATCACCTACAAATGACGTCACGCTACAGGATTGGCTGTAAATTGTCCGTTTACAAAATTTTAATAAAGTTATATGAAAAAAAATTACGGTAAAACATTGCAAATAAATGAATAAAGCTGTCATTGAAATAACAAAATTTATGGACTAAAATTGTAAAAGCGTGAATAAACCTAATAATATAAAAGCAGGATACTTTAAGATTGAAGAAATAATAAATAAATAAATAGATTGAAGCGCCTTCGCGCTTGCCGGTGACGTCACTACCGCAGCGGTATCGAAATGCGCGATTCACTTTGGGTTGTTTTCTTTTTTTAGCTGTTCACAAATCACAATACATCACAAAAAACAGTCTGAATGATAATAGGAATAATTACAATTCTGAACTCACAACTTTTGTCACATGTCAGGCAATTGATTTGTGTATTTATCAAAACAAGAAACATTACCGGTGACCTCTCTTTGGAATCACCTCCCACTAAATGTTGGGCAAGCCCCCCCTCTCTGTCCATTTTTAGAACTCATCTTAAAAAACATTTTTTTATTCTTTCTCTTTTGACTCAGCATGAGACTTGGCATTGTATTACTGCTAAGCGGTAGCGTGCGCATAACTCTCATCAGAATAATCACCAATGTCAAATTCAAGCCCTCGATAGACTTTCTTTTTCTTGCGCTCAACGGGCATCATGAAGGCAGCATTTGCCACCAACACAGAGTTGACCACACTGTTAAAAAGTTAGCGGCAGTCCTTTGGTGTGTTAACTTTAACAGCAAGTTAGCAGCCGGTTAAAGTTAACAGAGTTTTGAACAACAAGATGGCAGTGCCGTTAAAGTTAACGGTCTGTTAAATCTTAAATTCTTGGGAGGAGTTACGGCAGCCTCGCGGCTTCAAAAGTGTTTAAGTCCTATCGGATATCCAGTAATATATACAGAACAGTGCATCGGCCAAAGAGCAACGGGCCGTTTCTTGTTTAAAAATGGAAATTGAAAAACGGAAATCGAGCCGTTATCTGATCTTCTATTATGTGTTAATCTTACAAAATTCGGGAAACAAAATGTGACCTTAATTTGTTTCCCTCGAGTTTGTTTTAGTTTCACTCGAAAGACACTCTTCTTCTTTGGTCGCGGCTGCTTTATTGGCGTAGAAGAAGAAAGTTTTAAAGCAGAAGAAGAGCGTCTTTCGAGTGAAAGCGAAACAAGCTCAAGGGAAACTAACTAAGGTTGCATTTTGTTTCCCGACTTGTGCAAAATAAACACATAATGGAAGGTCAGATAAAGACTCGATTTCTGTTTTTCAATGTCCAATTTTAAACGAGAAACGGAAACAGCTCGTTCCTGTTCAATGGAGACAGCAACACTGCCTCCCCGTGGACGGCGGAGGAACGGGCCTTAGACACATATGAATATCTGAGAGCTTGTGTGTGTGTGAATGTCTCGAAACAACGTGATGTTTGTCTCAAAAATAAATGCGTGTGCGCAACAATCCACAAATGCACTTTCGACAACTTGCAAGCAAAAGTGATGGAAAATGCACACAAAATCAAAAAATGTGAAAATCGCGGATATCTTTGTGGATCTGAAAAACACGTGAAAATCACAAATGTATTTGTGATTTTCACATTTCAATATTTTTGAGACAAATCTCTCCCCATATGTGACACCCAAAAAAGAGAGAAAGGGGAAAAAATTATCTGCAGATTGGCATTGAAAAAGACATCATAATACAAAAAAATATGCTTAAAGAAAATAATGGTGTTTTTAACGTCTGTATTTTGTGTTGTTGCTCCATATATGGCCACAAACATACAGTAGTAAGAGTTTTACCTGCAGAACGATGAGGCTGTCACTTTCTCTGCGAGGGCCAGATTCTGTTTGGTGGGGATGAGTCCAGTGCTGTAACTATGAAAAAGGATCAATGTATGAGTTTCATTATAGTCTTGTTTACAAATTAACCCAATTAGATGCTTATTTCGTGGCCATGGATTAGGTGTAATGTGTGCATGAAATAGAATACATAAATCATTATTCATACAAATGTAAAGCATTTTTTTAAGGGGAGAAAAACTGTTTCAGCAAGTTTGTTATTCATGCTGCATGGACTATGAGGTTTCTGCTTCCATTTTCAGTTTTGTGTATCACTTCAACACTGTATGTAAAATGGGAAAACCCCTACGATTTGGGAAATTACAGCTTTCATCTTACTAAAATAAATGTATTTCCTCTTTTCTAAGGTTATTTGAAAACTGCCAAATACAAATACGTACACTCTCAATTAATTGCAGACTTGGCCATTCGTATTGTGGCCAGGAAGTAGCTGTGGGTCGTACTGGACTATTTGTTCAGCAAATCGAGCGCACATTCTCCAGAAGTAAAATGACATCGTTCTGGGACGGTGCGCTTCATTTGCTTACCCAGACGTCCACGTTGGTCATTGGAATAATATTAATCCAACAAGGACTGTATTTCATTGCCACGTTGTATTTCTAAGTTTTAAAACTCCACTCACAGTTTTTCTAGTAGATGATGTGTGCTCTGAGCTCTGAATCCATCTTTCTCGTCCAGGTCTCGGATTTTCTGTACCAGGTCCCTGATGTTACGGCTCAACTTGTTGTACCTAAGAGCGCAACACCACTTTTACTCCTCGTTAAACATGCATTTCCCTTTTGCTTCATATACACTGTTTCATATTTGTATACAGTACACAGCAAAAGGAGCTCAAGCTCTGAGCCAAACGTTGCTTACTTAGTGTAGTCCTCCCGCTTCTCGATGCGGTATTTCCTCAACACTTTGACCTCGTGAATGTTGTTGTCCACCTCCCAGTTAATAAAGTCTACCTTCTTCAATAACTTCTTCTCATGGTACTTCAATTTACGGACCATTTTGTAATATTTACAATTCCTTTCTTGTGCTTACTATTTTCATTCACACGTTGGAGACACGGGAAGCACGCGTTGTTCTTCGTTGGTGAAAACCGGAACCCTGATGATAAACAGTGCCACCTCTTGACAAGACTCGGAAATGTATGGGGAGAGATTTGAAATGTTTATGTAGCAATTTTCACAGAAAACCTTGCCCATTGCCACCCTCTTAAAATATTGGCCTACGTCTTATTTTGGCCCCAAAAATATTTATTTATTTAATTATTTGTCTTAAACATCTCCTCGTGATGCTGCTACAATCGGCTGCTTGTACATCGTTAGGTAAACAGATCATTAATTTCAACCCCTGAAATTCAATTATTAATGCATTTAATATAATCAGCATTTGGTTCAATTTTTCGTGTTTTCTGTACCCCTACCACCACCACCACCGCCTTTATTATAACAACATTAAGGCACCATGATGCTCTCACATGTGGGCAAGAAGAGTCACACCAAACCGGACACAGTCAAACACACAAAAAACAAAATGAGCGCACTCGTAGGGATCTGCGGTAGCCCAAACCTCTCCACAAATTTAATGTTATATACGAGTAGACTGCCGGAACGAATTAAATTGTAACTCACCCTACCATGCACTACTATGGGGGCGCCTGAATTTTGTCGATTCCGATGACAATGAAGGCAGCGTCACCCAACCCGGAAGTGTGACGTCATGAACAATAACAAACCCGCCTGCTTCTGTCTACCAGTCACCGCATTGTCTAGTCGGACGGTTCCAAGTAATTTAGAAAACGAAACACACAAAATGAAACCTGCTGGCCTACATTTTGGTCACCGGGTGTATTGTTTTTCCCCAGCAATTAAGCCAAAGTGACGTTCCACCCACCATTGATTCCATCTCTTCTCCATTAGCTTAGCTCACTAACACACACCGACGTAATGCAATGAGATGTGGGTGAAACACGCTGCTCCTCCTCTTCCTTGCGCATTTCGAAAAGGCCACTTCTGCTTTTTGCAGCAGTCAAGTGGATCCGACGCTTTTGGAAAGCAGAAGGCTCACGTTCGGCGATGGAGCCACACGCGGCCACGGGCTGCGTGAACGTTGGCTGTCTGACCAGCACGTTGCCGGTGATTCCCTACCAGAAGCTGACCGACTTGTATTATCTGAGCAGAGGGGGCTTCGGTACAGTGTTCAAGGCTCAGCACTCCGACTGGAGGACCACCGTGGCCATCAAGTGCCTCAAGCTGGACTCCCCGTTCGGCGAAAGGTACCACGGTTTTATGTCTGTAGTTACATTTAGCATACAACTGGAAATTGTACAATTGCAAACAAGATGGAGCAGCAAGGATGTAGTACTGAGTGAAAGGGTGGGGGTCACCTTTGATTAAATTAAATCTTTATTGAGCCAATGCAAATGTACTGTACAAAAATCTCCAAACAAAAGTGATAACGTGGTTTGTCATTCTCAAATTCATTTATTTTCTCTTTTTCCCCCCGTGGAACCTATATTCAGATCTTTGCTGAAAAACTAATCGGAATATTTTTGGGGGGGTGCCACAATTTGCCACTAAAAGCCCTATCTAATAGGATAATAGTAATCGGTGTCAAGGAAGGATTGTAATGTGGACACTGGACAGGGATGACACAAGTTACAGATGCATTTAAGTCGCTTTTACAATGAGTGGGAACAGAATGCACATTCATTCCACAATCACATGCACAGATATTTGAATGAATTATAGAAACTTAAATGAAAAGGCTATTGTACTGTACTCTAAATTATCTTAATTAGTATTTTTTATTGTTATTTATTTGTGTCAATTTGGCTTCTCTACGCAGACACGATAACAAAAATAATAATTATGAATTACAAACATTTTTTTTACCCTTGGTATAATATCATGATATATACCGTTACCGCGAAGAGGTGCAATTTATACCGTGATATGAATTTTGGGCCATATCGCCCAGCCCTAAAACAAAGTTATGATTCTGTCGTATGACTGGCAACAGGTAGACAGCGTAATAAATGTGAAGAGTAATTTGCATCTGGCCGTGTTCCAGAGAGAGGAAGTGTCTGCTGAAGGAGGCCGAGGTCCTCCACAAAGCCCGCTTCAACTACATCATCCAGATCTTTGGCATCTGCAACGAGCCGGAGTTCTTCTGCATTGTGACCGAGTTTATGAGCAATGGCTCACTGGACCAACTGTTGCATGAGGTAGATGTTCTCCTCCTGTATCATGTCTTCACTGTCTGGTACTTTACACATTGGGAGATATAAAATAGTTTTTCTTACTCGGAGTGCAATGCACGATTAAAAAAAAAAGTGCTTGGTATAAGATTGACGATTATACATATTTATTGGAAATACTCTAAAGTATTAATTGTAGTATCGAGTAGAAAGTGACGTAGAAATTACAACTGGACTGAGTCTAGCCACAAGATCTCTTGATGTGAGTCACTAACAACCGCAACACACAATACTGTACTTTCATCCTGTGGCTTTACTGTAATGGAATAACAATAAAAACGAGCTTATCATTCCTAGATAGGCTGCAATTGCAGTTTCATTTAGGTTTTTGTTTTTGTTTTTTCGGGGCGCTTAATCGCTATTTAAACTCAGTCATTGAATGTGTCACTTATCATAATGCAGCAGTTTTTCTTGGAAACAAAACTGAAACATTGATGTACTGTATTTATCCAAGTACAAATAAAAGCCTAATATAATTTTGGGAATTTTCTTTAGACTTTTCGCCAGTTATTTTTAGGCAAGGGTTTGTAGCATCAACTCACCTGCTTCAACTCATAATTGCAATTTACTGTATGTGTCTGCCGTGTGTGTATGTAGAAGGACATGTACCCTGTGCTGGCCTGGCCTTTAAGACTGAGGATCCTATATGAGATCGCCTTGGGGGTCAACTTCCTTCACAACATGTCCCCACCACTCTTACACCATGACCTGAAGACACAAAATATTCTGTTGGACAGCGAATTCCATGTCAAGGTGTGTGCAAGGCGGTTTACTTTTTTGCTTCATCGGCATATCTTGTCATTTTTTATTATGATTGGGATGAATGCTTCACTCAGCATTCATGTCATCATACACTGCTGGGGGGATTTTTGAACATTATTTGGAGATTGGTTCGACAGCGAGTGTCCGTTTATCCTAATTTACATCCCAGAGCCATCCACAATACTGTAGATGAAAATTCACAATATAGACAGACATTTTTAATTATTAATACCTTTACCCACCCCACTCACTTCCCCCAAAAATTAAAAATGCCAAAGCACAAATGTAAGACATTCACTATAATGCAAAATGCCACGTTACCTATATTATAATCCTTCAAACTGCCTACTACTTTATCACATGGAGCTACAACAATATTCGGACATATTTTCTGGACAATGAGTATGAATTACATGGGGACCTTCTCTGCCTCTTGTTCTTGCTCTTAATTATGCTGCAAATCTAACAGTAGATCTCACTGCTATCCAGCATGTTTCTGCACAACATATTACTATACTGAATTGCGACTGTATAATGTAAAAACTTTCTTTTGACCTGGCAGCAGCATTTAAAAATCTTTTTTTCCCCCTGTATTTCTTTTCAAAATTTAAGTTGAAGATGTTCCATATTGTTGAATTTATTGTACTGCACTATTTTACCTTACTTGAAGTGGTATCTGTTGTATGTGCCCCCATTAGTCTAATCTCGGCATTCTCTTATAATTGCATTTGTGGAATATGAGTTAAGCAGCAAAATCCACCCATCCAATTAATCCATCCACTTTTTGTCAACTGCAAATGACATCAGAGCAAAATGGCCGCCCCCTGAGATAGAGAAAAACGGGTGTATTTTGATGCTTAATTCATATTCCACAAACATAATATTAATCAGAATGCTGTGTTTAGACTAGTGGTGGCACATACAACATATTATTGTAAAGAACATTTTTGGGATTGACTTCTTCTTTAACAATCCACTGCCATTGATGGTTATATACGTCAAAATTAATTTTAACTATTTTGAATTGTTTAACATTTTTTTCCCACTTTTGTTAACAAAAGTATGAAAACCTAGATTTTTTTTATTGTACATTTAGAACAGATATAACATTTGTGAATAATCGTGATTTAACTAGTGAAATCATGACATTATTTACGATTACAAATTTTAATCGCCTGACGCCCCAAATTTTTAAGAATCTTTTCTATTTAAAAAAAAAAGTGATTATAAAAAAATTATAATTTTCTATTTAACAAAATATTTTAATTATTTTTTCAAATTTTTAATAATCTTTTCTTTAAATTTTATTTTTAATCTTTTCTTTTTTTAAAAAATAATTGTAATATTCTTTTTTAATTTTTAGTCTTTATTAATTATTTGAATTATTTTTGTAAATTATTTGAATTATTATTTTTTTAATCATCTTTTCTTTAAAAAATAATTTTAATTATTATTTTCTTAATTTTCAATATTTTTCTCTATTTAAAAAAACATTAATATTTTTTTTACATTTTTTATATTTTCGTTAAAAAAATTATATATATATATATATATTTTTATAATCGTTTCTTTAAAAAAAAAGATTATTAAAAAAATAGGGGCTTCTCTAGTTAACTCACGATTAATCACAAACTTTATATCTGTTCTAAATGTACAATAAAAAAAAAAAATTCTCGGTTTTCATACTTTTGTTAACAAAAGTGGAAACTAATTTTAAACTTATAAAAATAAAGTGAATTTTTGACATCTATAGCCGTCAATGGCAGTGAATGAGTTAATGTCCTCAATGTTACTGCAGTTCAATAACTAAAATGATCTTCTTTCTGTCTAGATTGCAGATTTTGGTCTTTCCAAGTGGCGCCAGCTGTCCGTCAGTAAAGGCTCAGGGTCCAAACCATCGGAAATTGGCGGCACGGTGATCTACATGCCCCCTGAGGAGTACGAACCCTCCAAGAGCCGCCGCGCTGACGTCAAACATGACATGTACAGGTCAGAAGTCAACAATCAGTATCAACAATCTGCACATCTGTTAATGTATCTGCCTGTTTCTCTTCTTCTTATAAAGTTACGCCATCATCATGTGGGAGGTGCTTTCCAGGCAAATTCCATATGACGGTAACTCTTTGTTTTTTTCTAATCTGCACTTGTTCATTCTCTGACGTGCTGTTGATGTGACTTTTGTCCACCTGTTGCGTGTGTCAGAAGTGACCAACCCAATGAAGATCATGTTCAACGTACTTCGTGGGATGCGTCCCGACACCAGCTACGCCAGCTTGTCCGATCAGATCCCCAGCAGAGAAATGCTCGTTTGCTTAATGACCTGCGGCTGGACCGCTAACCCCGACGAACGACCTTCCTTCCTCAGTGAGCACGGATTGAATCTGAAAATGCAACTTTTGCCGCTCATGTGATGTCACGTCACAGTGTGACGTCCTCGTTGTCATTTCAGAGTGTCTCATTGAACTGGAGCCCATGGTGAGGAAGTTCAATGAAATCGACTTCCTGGTGGCTGTACTAGAGATTAAGAAGTCAAAGGTCAGTACAGCTATTTTTTTTTTTTTTAATTTCAGTGAAACTGAAACTTTACCTCCCCTGTTATAATAGGAAGTGATTTTAGTCATTGATGATTAACCATCGCCTGAGTATTCCTGAGTGTTTGTTACGTGACTAATATACTGTACGACATTTGTTTCCCCCATTTTATCTGAGTGGTGTAAGCCCATGACGTGTGTTTGTTCACAAAGTTCATTTTACAGAAAGTCCCCCGGAAGGTGACACACAGAAAATCGGGAGTGATATCGACTGACAGATCATGACTTAAAATAAATTCCCCTCAACATGCTGTTCCTCTTCCTGCTATGTGCTTGAGTGAATGCACACTTGATTGATATAGAGGAGGAGGGGGATTTTCTTACTTTGCACTACATATAGATGCACGTGTAATGGTAAAATTATTTTGTAATAGTTGTCATGAATACTGAGAGAGATGATATTCCGATTAAAAAAAAAAAAAACTTGCAAATTTGCCACTTTATAAAGTTTAATATTTTTCGGAATATTGCTAGCGTTGTTCCGATACCGTTTTTTGGCCCCCAATACCCAGCTTTGCAGTATCGACTGATACCATACCGATATCATACCGATACCATACCGATACCTACATTTTTTTTTCTTAACATGAAAAAGCTGTCTTGCCATTGGTTCAGTTATGCAGTTGATGTAACGCATCGTCATCATCGTCGTAGCGTAATTAGGTCATAATTATGGCGCGTGCGTGCGTGTGCGCGCACACTTGCGTCTTTCTGAGAGATGAAGTCAAGGTTATTTGTCCACTTTTTCCAGCATTTCACACATTATGATGGCAACAACTGTTACGGAGAAAGCAAATCTACTTTCCTCATGAGCTGAATAAATATGTAATCTATGAATCTGAGGTGATCAGTTCTCTATCTATCTATCTATCTATCTATCTATCTATCTATCTATCTATCTATCTATCTATCTATCTATCTATCTATCTATCTATCTATCTATCTATCTATCTATCTATCTATCTATCTATCTATCTATCTATCTATCTATCTATCTATCTATCTATCTATCTATCTATCTATCTATCTATCTATCCATGCATGCATCCATGCATGCATTTAAATAGGTGTCAATTACACATGGATTTTTGTTATTCGCGGTCCTGGCCAGTCTCTGCCCCTGCATATAGTTGGGGTCCACTGTTACTGTCCAAGTTACATTATTTTATTAGTATGGTGATTGGATTACGTTAATAACTAAAAATAATAATAATTAACGAGAAACTGTTATCAGAAGAATATAATTTAAAAGTAAGCTTCCCAACCCTGCTTATATAGCATAACATGACCATGCATAGATAGATATTTTATTACACTATATTATATTATAATATTATAATATATATATTATTATTATATATTGATACGGTCTTTTAAGCCTGCTTGATTTTTATCTCTCAAAATGCATCAAATTGATGTTTTTATGTATGTATTAAGTATTTAAAAACTTTTGCTTTCCCAATTACCCTAACAGGAGCGGTCGTATACTTGTCACATTTTTCATCCCTGATTAATGCCTAAATATTATTATTTAAAAAATAATCAGTGTGCACCCTACTGCTCTGCAAAATTTGTGTTCATTGACCGCAGACAATTTAAACCTAAAAAAGAAAATTCAGTCAAATAATTTTTTTTTGCTTTAACCCTTGGTGTAGTGTCAGAAATGTTCTGTATCTTGAGTTTAAAAATAGAAACACATCAACACATTGATTCCTAACCACAGTGCACTGCCATGATAGATCATCAGGTGAGCTACGGGAATTCTGCTTAATTTACATGAAAACATTAAAGGCTATCCCATCTGATAATCACCTTAGAATATATAATTGTTGTGGCGTTTTTGTTTGGTTTCAAATTGACAATACGTGCCTTGCCTCCATAAACGTTGGCAAACCTTGATTTGTTGTTATCAGTGTGATTTATTTTTCCCTTCCTCTCCGTCCACAGCTGACCCAGCAATCCAGCTGCTGCTCAGCACAGCTTGAGAGTGAGAAGGCCGCTGAGGACGAAACTCTGAGGAAGCTGAAGGACACGTCTCGCCCGTGGCCGGTCAGTCGAGATCTGCCTGCATATACAGGCCAATATGATGATGAGGAAATACAAGCAGTTGTTTCACTATGTGCGCTGGAAATGTAAATCATCCACCATTGGTATGTGACAGGAGAGCTCCACCTCAGGCTCAGGGTCTGATTCGTCCCAGGAAACACACATATCACTACCCGGCGCTCTCACCAGCACCAACACGGAGCCTTCTAAAGGTGACACTTACTTATTAGTCGTCGTCTTTGTCCACTCTTGTTGCAAAAACAAATTTAGTATCATCAAGAGAATGATTCTAATTTTCTTTTCCTTTTTTGTTATACGGTCTTGAATTTGTCTATAACATGGGTGAGTAAACGTTGGTGCTGAAAGACCACAGCTGGTTTTTACCTAATTTGCCCAGAAAAACTTATAAATATGTTCTATTTTAAATATTACCATGCTCCCAAAGACATATTTATACGTTTTTTTAAATGTGTGTGTGTTTTTTTAAATGCTAGAGCATACAGACGGCTTTGATTCAGCCTCGGTTAAAGCAGTGGTAGTTATTACAAAAATGGCCAGCAGGTGGCAGCAGAGTAGAATAGCTCAAACAGGGCCATGTTGAAAACAAGCTGATTTACCCACAGTTCAAAGCAGATTTTTGAATAATGATGAAACTAATGCTAATTGCTGCAAAACGGAAACAGATAGAAATATACTTTTCTTTCCGATGAAAGAAGAGACTAATCTTTCTTTTGGTAGGTTCCATGGTTTTATAGCAATAGAACACAATATTCTGTGGACCTTGTGAAATCAGTCAAAATCCAGTAAAACAGCCGGGAGTGAAGGGGATTGCTTCAGTGAAAATGGCTCGGAGTGAATGCGTTAAAATGAACAGGTGGAGATTAAAAAAAAAAAGAACTATTAATTTTCTCATTGTTTCTCATTTAAAAAAAAATTCATACTGAATTTACAGAATTAATCAATTATTTAATAAAATAAATGCAAATAATTAAAATTTAAAAAAATCAATGTATTAGTTTATTACGTTATTATTTGCAATAGTTCATTGAGTCAATTTAATAAATTATTTAAAAAAATACAAATTAAAAAATGAATGGATATTTTATTTTACTCAATATGTCTTTTAATTTACGATTTAGTCAGTAAGCCTATTAATGAAATAAGGAAATAAATAGATCATTGCATATTTAAAATATTAGTAATCATACTTAATTTAATCAGAATGAATTGACCACTTATTTATTAAATTGAATGAAAATAATAAAAGTAAAAACAAAAATTTATAACATCTTTACTAATATTTCGATCTTAAATAAATCATTAAAACAATCTTTTAATAAAATAATATAAATAGAAATTTTAACAAATAAAACTTTTTGTATTTTTTTGTCTGTGGATGTATTTTTTATTTCTAATAAATCAATAAGCCCGTTATTTCTTAAAATGAATTAAAACAATATTTCTTATTTTTCATTTTGTTATTCATACTTAATTTAATAAATTAATAAATGAACAGATTAAAAAGTACATTTTATGTTTAATGTATGTACAATTATTTAATATATGTTTATTACTAACCCTTCAATAAATAAATTAAGTAATTTGACAAAAGTAATTCAAATGATTACACAATGTTATTAGAAAGTGAAATTATTTCAGAACTCAATAAACAAATATTACAGGACTCTTGATAAGTAAATTCTCGCTTGCCTTTCTTTTCCTCGTCCCATCGCAGAGGGACCTCCATCATCAGTCCCCATTCATACTCTGGATCCCCCCGACTCTCTGAAGGACCCCTGCACTGTCAACAATCTGAATGGCTTCCAGAGCGAAACACAGATGGAGGCCCTCACACTCAATGTCAATTGTGAAAAGCCACAAGGTGCGAGAACGTTTCAGTCTCAGCAGCAACATTTTGGTTGCGCCCGGAATCGTTCCCGAGTCCGATCCAGCGGAGCTAAAAAGTCGAACACCCCTTATGATAGGTTTTCACGCCATCTCATTTGTTTCCTTCCTCCAGCAGATAATTCGCCTCCATTGCGCTGCTCGTCGCCTTCGCAGGGTCCCATCGGTCAGTGGATGTCGAGGCGACGCGAGGAGATCGTGGCTCAGATGACGGAAGCCTGCCTCAACCAGAGCTTGGACGCCCTGCTGGCACGCTCCATGCTGATGCGCGAGGATTACGAACTGGTGGTGAACCAGGCCACGCGCGCCGCCAAGGTCCGCCAGCTCCTGGACAACTGTCACAGGCACGGCGAAGACTTCTGCCGAGTGGTCGTCCACAAGCTGCACCACAACAAGCAGATGGGCCTCCAGCCGTACCCCAACGAAATCAGCTCGGTGGCCGCAGTGCCCAACGCGCCGCCGCTTTCCTTGTCCTGCAACATCCCGAGGAACATGTAGACCCGCTGTGGCGATTGTCCACATCGTAGACTGTGACAAATAATCGCTCTATGGGCCTTTTCGCCATGACGGGTGACACAGACGCTGATGGCACTTCTAGCAAAAAAAAAAAAAACTTACATGCCATTTGACCCAGGCAGGCAGAGTGAAAAAAAATGTCTCAACTGAAGATTTTAGCCATTGCCGCACGCCCAGCAAAGCCGATGATGCCAGGAGGCGCCACTGGTGGGCTAACCTTTTTTGATAAATTACTTGAGAACAACCCGGCCAGACATTTTATATACACCACTATTTTTTTCAGACCAATCCCAGTACGAGTATTCACTCTTGAGTACTCACCGATACAAGTACCGAAACTGCTGGTACTTTTGAAGAAGAAGAAAAAATCAAATTACCTTTCTGTCTTTCTGACGCAGATGATAGATTAATTATTATGAACATGTTTGATAATGACATAATGAACAACAGACAAAACTGAAATGTAAACATTAAAATAAAATTAGATTGTACATCTTTGAAAAGGAGCAGGAAGAAGTAAAACAAATGATCACCCATGTGTAAAATGGCTGCAATGTAGCACCAACTACTCGCAAGGAGGACTTAAATACAATTTTTTTTCCGAAAGGATGTTGTGTTGTTAAAATTGCCACAATATCGTCATCATCATGTCACGATATTAAAAGCAGCACATCTGTTAAAAAGGTGAAGTTGTATTACTTTTATGCAGTTCCAGAACCCTGTGCTGGTTAGTTTATTAGTGTATCTTAATTTTAGTTAGGCATCTTTTGGTCACTGTAGCGATTATTACTCCCATAACATTTTACATCACCCTACTTCCCACAATATCGTGATAATAACTGTATTGTAAGGTTCATATCGTGATGTTAGGATATCATTACATCCCCACCTTTAGTATCGGTGGCTAGTATTGGCATCCTTTAGGTCAGGAGTAATCAGTACCTTAAAATAAGGCTGGTATTGGGTCTCGTCCATTCCTAGGAAATGCTTCTGGTTCTGCCGCTTTAGTAATGGACTTTTGACACACACACTTATACACCAGAGGTCAGCTGCTGCCAGGTCCGCTGGGACCGATTCGGGCGGGGTTCAGTGTCTTACTCACACTTGGACATGGTCACCAGGGGTGAGGATTGAACCCACAACTTCACGGGTGGGAGACGACCACCTTACCACTGAAGCATGCCGCCCCAATCATAGTAATAATCTTGCAACTTAGTTCAGATGGATTTCATTTTGATATTACCTAAACCATTTTAGAATATACATTGCAGTGCAACACCAAAAACAAGTTTGTATTTTATTTTATTTTTTTAAAGTTCTATTCATTGGTCATTTCTGCCACCTGGAAGTACCTTGTGACCTATGTTTACAAATGTTGTGAAAAGGTCCGTTTTCTGCTTCCATTTTTATGGAGATTGTTGTCACGGTTCCTGTCAGTGTTTTTGTTCGACAGGGAACCGCTTAAGCCTTATGCAGTCATTGATGTAAAGACCTGAACCTTTGGCTTTTGTATCATCTATAGCAGGGATTCTCAAACTGTTTGGGTCCAGGGACTCAAAGCAAGACATTATTCGTTAAACATGGCTACAGTGGCTATTAACTCATTTGCTCCCAAAAACGTATAAATACGTTCTATTTTAAGTAATATCCGTTTTAAAAAAAATAATTATGCTAGAGCATACAGAAGGCTTTGATGCAGCCTCTTAACTGCACATAATGGTTGAAGCAATAATAGGTATTACAAAAACAGCCAACAGGTGGCAGCAGAGTGGAAGAGATCAACCAGAGCCATGTTGAAAAAAACTCATTTACCCACAGTTCTAAACAGGTTTGTAAATAATGATGAAACTTAGCGATATTCTAATGCTAATTGCTGCAAAATGGAAACATATAGAATTTTTTTTTTCCTGATGAAAAAAGAGACTCTTTTCTTTTGGTAGGTTCCATGTTTTCATAGCAATAGAACACAACATTATGTGGGCCTTACAAAATCAGTCAAAATCCAGTAAAACAGATAGGAGCGAAGGGGGTTGCTTCAGTGAAAATGTCTGGGAGGGAATGAAAAAAAGTCCACACACCTGAGTTCAAATTCCAGATTTTGTGATATATATGACCTCTAACCTGTAAAACTCAATTGAATTTGAGCGTGGAAGTAAAAATAAATGACTGCAATCATGTGGTTGCATTTGTGTGCACATCCTCCATTGATTACGCAGCTGTGTTGGGAATTAACCAAATACAGTGAAATGCATGTTAAATTAAATGGGAGTCAACCATTTAAAGAGCCTTTGAGTGTCTCCAAATCAAGTTCAGGTATTCTCGGGGGGTTTTCCCCACCACAACCCAGCCCCTGCAGCCCCCAAACCCCTAGACACCCCCTTAGTTGTTTTTTTGACCACTTGAACAAATTTAATACATACATGATAATATAAATTGTGTATTAATTTATTGAAATGACAACAATACTAACTAAACACAAATGAATTGTATTGTTTTTGGGTCCAGGGATTCCTTACAGGGGAGAACTTTCCTTCCTGAAAATCCTTTGTTTCTATGATATAAAGTAATTTATTGCCGATTATTTTGTGGACCCTAGTTTGAGAACCACTCATGTAAAGAACCAAATTTGTGAGGTTTTAGTGATTTATAGTCCTTTCATTCAGAGGCAGCACTACAGTCTCTCTTTGGTATATTTTATATTGTTGTTGTTGTTGTTGTTGTTGTTTTTGCAGTCGCTTGGAGTTTGTATGCGTAGAGCAAATTATCAAAGCACTTTTAAGAGTTTGGAAACAAACTAAGCCCAATTCAAGTGTTCGTTGACATGTTCGGGTAATTCTGTATTGGTTCATCACTTCCAAAATATTACAGTTATCAATTCATCCATTTTCTATTTCTGGTGAATTCATTACGTTAATAGTTTATACATGACACAGTCGTGGCATTTTTCTGACTTTTAATAGAAGAATTTAGTACAGTGAATTATAAAAATGTGCAGTTTAGAGCCAAGCATGATAAACTGTAAGCAATTTGATGTTATATTTCCTTTCTGTCAACACTATTTGTTGACCGAGTTCTCTTTGTGATTCTGCCTAGCAGTTGTGAGGCGGTGCAATAGTCCACTAGTGCAGCAAAGTCCGTTGCATATTTAAAGCCTCGTCGTGTGTATGCACGTTGTGACTACAGCGCCTACGGAAAGCCTTTTGAGCATTTATTCCGTATCTTTAAAATCCATCCATGTACTAGTACTCTCTTTGTCCACAATATTAAGACAATTCAGCACGCTAGTACTCTTACGAGTCACATTTTCCGACTACTAGTGCAATTCTAGTACCTTACTAGATAACTACTAATATTAATAGTGACATAAAATTCCAAGATGTCAAGTAATGCACAGTTTGGCCTCAGCAGTAACTTGGATGTTCTACTAGCTTGCCAAAGTGACTCGCCACAACACAGTCATTTTACTAGTGAGGACAAGGAGTGCACTGTACTAGTACGTTGGACCTTGTGTTGGCTAGCCCAAACGGCTTGCTGTAAGTGTCTGGTAATTCTCTGAAATACGTGTTGCGTTTTGGTGGTGTCGCTCTCTTCCTCATTGCGGCCTTCACTTCCTCAAACCGAGTCTTCAGTGTAGTATTGTAGCCAAAGTGCTGACCGATATCTAAAGCCAAAGCAGCAATTCTTACTTCTCTTTTTGCTCTGCAGTCATGGCGTTAAAAAAAAAAAAGTGTTATATTTAGGTCAGGGGTTCTCAGACTTTTTGGGTCCAGGGATCCTGTTTTTCCAAGAAGCTTCTCATAATCGTAATTAAAGCCAATTAACGTGTACACCTAAATGCCATTGGAATGAAAATGTTGCCTAGTTTTGAGAAGAAAAAAAAATCCACTTTTTTTTAAGAGAAAGTAATTGTTTAAAAACATAATGTTTTGCAAATAGAAAGGTTACAATGTTTTGGCGTTTTGTTCTTTACAAAAAATGGTTGTAATTTTTACTAGCACAAAGCCATATTTTGTTTAGATAAAATGTCATCATTGTACAAAAAAGAAGTATTTTTCCAAACTGCTAATATTGTGATTGATTAGGGTGCCAAATCATTTATTTTAATAATCGATTAACCTGTTGATTATTGTGTCTATTAATTAATTGATAGACACTATATAGATTAATTAAGCTTCAGTCACTGGTTTGGTCTGTCCCTTGTCAGAAAATAGAGCAAATGTCTTTTGTTTGACCACAAAGATAATCTGTCTACTTTGGACTATAGAATCAGAGAATGCTGACTGTCGAGAGACTGAAATTCTGAAGATTTAGACAATTTCAAATGAATGTCTCTAAACGATTAATTGATTATCAAAATAATTGTTTATTAACTTAACAAAGGGAAGAAATTTCACAATATGATAACCTCGTTCAAACATTTCGGGACTGTTTCCTTTTGTCAAGTGTGAGTAATGTCATATCACAGGGTATTAAACAGATGGTGGCAGAGTTAGCGCGGGTCAATAGTTTGATCTGTTTGTTTTCTTCTATCAGTTACAGCTTTTATCTTCTTTCAGGGATTGTGTCTCCTTGTCAAGTCCAAGAACCCTTCTGGCGTTAAATGTGATGTCAAGAGGTCAAACAGTAATCAATGTCTTCTCTTCTATGACTAAGCATAAACAAGAGATGACCAATACTGTAAGTCTTCAAAAATAATTGTAATGTGTAAAAGTGATTTCGATTTAACTATTATCTATTTATTTTGTTCTTGACTTGTAAAATACGTCAATAGACACAAATTGAGCTCAGTTTGTAAATAAACTACATATTTGATGGATCTTGTATGTAACATTTTCTACAAATGATAGTTGGCCTTTTGTACATCTGGACCAGTGACTGACTCCCAACCACTGTCATCACTTGTGCCACGGGAAATTATCCAGTTTCACTTCATTGGTTTGGAAAACAATTATTTATTTACTACAAACACTGTAACTTTGCTCGTCTAGCTATGCTGGTGATGTTTAATGAAAGGCCAAACAATTAAATGACCTGCTACTAGATGGCAGAAGGTACAATGAACCTGCGTATCTACCAGCTGTCATTCATACAACAAAGATTCACGCTAAGTACATTTGTTTGGTGATGTGGCGTGACATTTTTCAAATGTAAAATATGTGTTTTGGCTCAATAAAGGTTGGGGAACTCTGATCTACACTTGATGAGCCCCATTCATGTGGTTTAATAGGATTTTTAAAATGCTGCATCACTTATTAAGTAAGTGAAAATAATAATAAATATAACAGATAACAGATAAAAGTGTTGTTAACAACCCTGCCAAATTTGAATGAGTAAAAAAATAATAATACATCGCCAAGTGTATAAAAGAAGGCTTGAAACTCAAAAATGTTCTTTACCTTCCCCACTAGTCTAAACACGATATTCTGATTAACATTGTATTTGTGGAATATGAATTAAGTGCCAAAATCCACCTGTTATGTAATTGTTTTCAATTCACATCCGAGGGCGGCCATTTTGCCACTTTGTTCGACCGAAAATGACATCACACTTGCAGTGTTGCAATCAACCCAGTAAGGAAAATAGCTATTGGCCGTCCTAAAACTCACTAGAAATTAATGACATCATTGCCTAATTTGCATACTTGGAAATTTGCATGTAATAGTAATGCACGCTATAGGAAAGAGGAATAATGTCGTGGTAGAGGCAACAAGTAAGTAAAAAAAAAAAGAAAAAAAGAAAAGCACCCCCTAGAACACCAGAAAATGTCGCTAGTTGCTTTTGACGAAAAAAAGTTGCCAAGAGTGTTTGGAAATTCGCCAGATTTGGCGAGAAAGTTGGCAACGCCGCACGCTTGCTCAGGGCTCCAATAAGACCACGGCTCAGCTTGCAAACATCACATGACCAAACTCAGAAAACAGGTGAGCCATGATTGGTTGTTACCTTTGCCTTTGTACAAGTGTGATGTCAATTCTCAGTCAACAGCAAGAGGCAAAATGGCCGCCCCCGGAGATGGATTTTGTTGCTTAATTCATATTCCACAAATGCAATATTAATCAGAATACAGTGTCTACATATTGTCAAGAACATTTTCGGTTGACTTCCCCTTAATCTTTTGACTTCTGGCTGCCCTCATTTCCATATTCTTGCCATCGCTCACTTCACGTCTAAATTTAGGTGCATGTATTAAGGAGCCAATCACAATCAGAAGATTATCTATGGCAACTTTCTATATGCGTATACCAGTTGAGATATTCGCTTACATACTGTCTACATGTTCTTTCAGTGCTCAGTCTTGTACATGTTGACTTTGCTAAGTTTTGACCCAGAAGTGTCCTGTTCTTGATTCTGTAAGGGGGGGGCGATCTCTCCCCCCTGACTGAAAATAGCTCCGAGGGGAAGGAGAGAATGTAGTTTGCATGGAGCTGGGAAAAACATATGAGATGTAGTTGAGCTAAAGCGTAGCGTTGCCTCATCGGCTGTCTTGTGTACTGCCGCTCATGTGAGCCCACGAATGTCTCACGGCCACGTTCCGGGGAGCACCAGTGGCCCATGACGGCAAGATTAGTCACCCCGAGGGACGAAACAGATAAGTTGGTCTGAACGATACGGTAAGTCGCTCCTGTTGTCTTCTAAGACGTTTCATCTGGTTTCTTTCATGTCAACACTAATTGGACTGTATCACAGACATTAAAGTGCCTGTTGTTGAGCCTGAGTAGGAATTTGATATCTTGCATGACCTTTTTATTGTATGACCCTGTTCATGGACATAGAGTTTGTTGAGTAGCATGCTACCTACCAAACTCCATGATGGAGTTCAAGGTTACTGTGAGAAAAGTCTGAATTTCATATTTGTAGCTTGTTATTGTTGTCCCCAGTATAGTTGTGACCTAGTTTCCATATACAGTATGCTAAAAAAAAAAGAAAAAGGAAAAAAAAGAAATCACTTTTGGGGTGCTATCTTCGTCTGCCGAGTAACTATTCCCAAGTAAGTTGAGGAGCTTCATTTAGTGATGTATGTAGGCTATGTAACATTACAAGAATAAAGTTGTATTTTTTTAAGTCAATGATCAAATATGACTTAGTTCCCTTGATATCTCAACAGATTTTGACTTTTCATTTAGAAAAATACATCGTTTTGTTCGTGAAATAATCTACCCCCCCCCCCCCCCCCGCATAAAATTATTTAACATTGAAAAAGGAATGTGTTGTTGTAATTGTGTATGAATTTTTTCCCCTCATTGAACTTTGACCTCATTGATGACTTCATCTTGGGAAAAAAATAGTATCACTATTTGTGACATCGTTTTTTTTCTAAAAATATAAATTTACTGGAACATGACTATCTTCCCTTGTTAAACTTTGAATTCAATATTAATTGAAACTTTATCTTAAAAATGATTTTATTTTCTTAAGAATATAATTTTTCATCCCAACCAAGTAAATCTTCCTTCTTCTTTTTTTTTTTACACATTCACTCACAGTCATTTTCCCTGAAGCAACCCCCTTCGCTCCCGGCTGTATTACTGAATTTTGACTGATTTTACAAGGCCCACAGAATATTGTGTTCTATTGCTATAAAAACATGGAACCTACCAAAATAAAGATGAGAGTCTCTTCTTTCATCAGGAATTTTTTTTTTATATTTCTATCTCTTTCTGTTTTTTAACAATTAGAATAGAATATAGATCATTTTCTTAATTATTCACAAATCTGTTTCAAATTGTGAGGAAAACAAGCTTTGTTTCAACTTGGCCCTGGTTGATCTCTTTTGCTCTGCTGCCACCTGCTGGCCGTTTTTGTAATAACTACAATTTCTTCAACTGTGCCGTTGAGAGGCTGCATCAAAGCCTTCTGTACGCTCTAGCCACGTAATGAAACATAAAAATATATAAGTTTTTTGGAGCAAATGAAGTTTAAAGTTTAGGACTTCTACTTTTTCTCTAAAAAAAAAATGAATGTATCAATTTATTTAGTGAAAAATGGTCAACTTTTTAATTGCTATAGCATTTTGGGGCACACACAGTACAGTAGATATTTTTAAGTGGCGTTAAGATTTTGTGCGGGTCCTTCCCTGGACGCAAAATGTTTGAGAACCCCTCTTGTAGGTGTATTTAATACTGTGGCTGGAAGATGACAACTCCATCAAATTCTGCTGTGTGATATCTTTCACAGGACTGCCAGAATAATGGTGGAAATAAGAGAGAAGATGGCCGCCATATCCCAGACAATCTGCCCTAGAAGCCGAGTTCCAACTGACAAGAATTTAAAGGCTCCAAAAGACGAGAAAATGCAGATGAAGAGAGAAATCTCCCTCATTAACGGAATCTGTCTCATCGTGGGCAACATGATCGGCTCTGGGATCTTCGTCTCCCCGAAGGGAGTCCTTATGCACAGCTCCTCTTTTGGACTCTCCTTGCTCATCTGGGCTATGGGGGGCATGTTCTCGGTGTTCGGGGCCTTGTGCTATGCCGAGTTGGGCACCACCATCACCAAGTCTGGAGCCAGTTACGCTTACATCCTGGAGTCCTTCGGGGGCTTTCTGGCCTTCATCCGCCTGTGGACGTCCATCTTTCTGATCGAGCCGGCCAGCCAGGCTGTGATCTCGTTGACCTTCGCTAACTACCTGCTGGAGGCTTCCTATCCCACCTGTAGTCCTCCACACAATGCCGTACGCCTCATTGCAGCAGCCTGCCTATGTAAGAGTTTAAATTATTCTGGTTTTTTTTCTCGTCACTCAACACACTGCTCATCACATCACAAGTTAACAAGAATAACTCTCTGAGCTGTATGCTGGCCATATGTGTCCACCTCGCTTCCTTTTTTTCTTTCACTATTTTAGCTGTGATAATGCAGAATTACCATTGAAACACATCATCATCATCCCCCCACCCCCCTTTCCTCTGTCCCCCACGGCGGCCTGCCTCCTCGTGTTGCCTTTTTTTTTTCACCCAAAAAGCAACTACCAACAATTCTAGTGACTTTTTTCAGGTGTTCTTTATTAAGAGTGTTTTTTACTCACTTTTTGTCTCTCTCATGACGTTATTCCTCTCTCCTACAGCGTCCATTACTATTCCTATTACAAATGGCCAATTATGCAAATTAGGCTATGTCATTTAGTGACTTCTAGCAACTTTAAGGACAGCCAATAGCTACTTTTCTTACTTGGGAATTCGTAACACTGCTAAAGATAAAAACTGATGTTAGTTCAAAACTTTATTCAGTAAAAGAACCAAAAAACAAACCAACCAACAAACAAACAAAAACATACCGGTAAAACATTTTTTTCTGTGATAAAAAAAAATAAAAAAATAACTCACCACTAATAACTCCTGGTACACCTTCACAATCTTGGAATGAAATACATTAATTATATTGAAAAGTTAGCTTTCAGAAGGATCATAGGTTTACGTTTTGTTTTCTCACTCTCAGGAAAGTATTCATTTTAGCAGTATGTTCATTCATTACTTAGCCTAGTATCATGGAGGTGTTTTTATTTTTTTAAGTCAGCGGTGGGACAAAAAAATTACACTGTACTTAAGTAGAACTTAGAAGTACAAATAGGCTACTTGTGTTAAAAAAAAGTGTGTGTGTGTGTGTATGTGTGTGTGTTTTTTACATCATGTTGTCATCTGCAGAGGTTGAATTAAGTCACAAGCTTATTTTGACCAAGTTAGATGTAGAAAGTATAACAAAAGTTGGCTAAGTGAGCTTCGCGTAGCTAGCTAGCTAGCTAGCTAGATGGCCTTTTTCTAGCTAGATAGCTAGATAAATATAACCTAGCAATAGCCAGATTGATAATTGTGATTCACTCAAGGGAGTTCTCCACAATATCAATCTGTTATTGCTCCACGGTGATTTGCTCGGGAAAGGCGGGACATCTGTTCAATACTTAAAGCTGATTGGATGATGCGGCATCTTATGCACGTTTGTTTTGATCAATCACGACCACGGATGAAAATGTCTTCGTTCTCGTCTTGGGGGGGGCTCGAACATCTTTGCTAGCTAAAAGTGCACAGAGCTGTTGTTCAACATTTAACAAGTGAGTAATTTTGCGTGAACAGAATTGCAGCGTCCATTCGTCCATGTTAAATGAGTTTATTTCCTACGGCGTCGGCGCTTGCTGGTTTCGTCACAGCTGCATATCCCGCCGCCAATCACAGTACAAGGTACAAGATGTATTCTCGGGAATTTGTGAACTCACAAATACCGTGAGAATTCATCTTGCAGAGCAAGGTCAAAATAGATACTTTATTAAAATGTCACAGCAGCAATCTATACACACTCGCATCAATAATAATGTGCAGTATGTAGTGCCACCAACACAGTACAAACAAAAACAAAAGAAAGCATTGAGGAGTGAATACAATTGATTTAAATTGGATCATAACAAGATAAAAGAGTGAAAATTGAATTCATTCATTTTCATAGCGCTTTTCTGGACACACAAAGACGCGATACAATGGATACATTATTCACGTTCTCACACATTCACACTCAGGTGGTGGTAAAAATATGAATCATCTCTAAATGAATAATATCACGCTAACAATGTACCAAAGTCAGCCTTGCTGGACCTCGCTTGGAATCCAGCTAAATCATTGCCTCTGTCGTCTGTCCTTCTGCAGGCTTGCTCATCTTCATCAATTGTGCCTGCGTGAAGTGGGGGACTTTGGTCCAGGACATCTTCACATACGCTAAACTCTCGGCCCTCCTCCTCATCATAATGGTAGGGATCCTGAAATTGTCCACCGGTAAGTGGCAATGAATCAACAAAGGTCATTACGTGAACATAAAGTGGCTTACAATTACTCAATTTCTCTGTCTAGGGGAGACGAAAAGCTTTGAAAGCCCTTTTGAAGGTTCCTCCACGGACCCTGGAGCCATCGCTTTGGCCCTTTACTCAGCTTTGTTCTCATACTCCGGGTGGGACACGCTCAACTTTGTCACGGAAGAGATTCAGAATCCAGAGAGGTAATATGAAGAATGGACATAGAAAGTAAAATCATTTATATTCAATTAATGCTTTCGAGGTGGTCTGTGTCATTGTGACGTCTAGAGTCAAAGCTACATTTTTAATCGTCTAGCTAGCTAGCTACCTACCTAGCCTATTGTTGTCAGCTAAATTCTGTACTTGTGACCATTTCTTTTAACTCATTCACTCCCACCATTTCCACTGAAGCAACCCCCTTCGCTCCCGGCTGTTTTACTGGCCCACAGAATATTGTGTTCTATTGCTATAAAAACATGGAACTTACCAAAAGAAAGATTAGAGTCTCTTCTTTCATCAGGAAAAAATATATTTCTATCTGTTTCCTTTGCTGCTAAGTTTCATCATTATTCACAAATTTGTATAGAAATGTGGATAAATGAGCTTTTTTCAACATGGACCTGGTTGATTTATTTTGCTCTGTTGCCACCTGCTGGCCGTTTTTGTAATAACTTCCATTTCCTCAACCGTTCTCTGCAGTTGAGAGGCTGCATCAAAGCCTTCTGTATGCTCTCGCACAGTAGTGGGCAAACTAGGTCCTCGAGGGCCACAGTCCTGCAGGTTTTGGATGTTTCCCTGCTCCAACACAGCTGATTCCAATCAACAGGATCGTTATCAGGCTTATGCAGAGCTTGCTGATGAGCTGATCATAGATCCGGCCCTGGAGGAACGAGTGTGCCCACCCCTGCTCTAGCATAAAAAACATATTAATACGTCATTGGGACACTTAAAACATTTGAAATATATGTATACGTTTTGGGGAGCAAATGAGTTAATCCGGGGCCCATTTATGTCCATGGAGTCCAAAAAAGAAAAAAATCACTCTTAGACATGTACATTATATATTAGGGGTGGGAATCTTTGAATGTCTCATGATTTGATTCAATTCCGATTTTTGGCTCTGCAATTCGATTCGATTTTTTGCTTAGGAGCGATTTTTGATTCAAAATGATTTGATTGACAATGATTTTTGCTTCAATCTATTGATGTGCAAGGAATTGTAATTATCTACTCCAGTCTGACTCGCTAATGCTAATTAGCGCGCTACTCGCGGCACTTTTATCACTCAAAAGAACGGCTCCACGCTGCAAAAAAACAAATTTTATTGGAATATCTTGATCGTGACTTTTTCCTTCTACTCTCTAATGTGACTACAACTTAACAGTGTATTAGACTGCGTGACACCACACTGCCCTTAAGTGGCCAAATTGGGTACAACATGAACAGCTCTCCCAATAAAGGCACACAAACAAAGGGAAGACAGTATAAAATGATTTCAATAAAATCGATTCTGAATCGTACCAAATGAGAATCGCGATTCTTATGAGAATCGTTTTTTTTTTGGGGGGGGGGGCACACCCCTATTATATATCAGTTTTTTTTGTGGCACCTACCTCTTTTTAAGCCTATCTATCTATTCTTCTGCTTCCAGCCAGGCTTTCTTTGATAACAATGCGTTGTTCTTGTCACAGGAATCTACCCCTGGCCATTGCCATCTCCATGCCCATCGTGACAGTCATTTATCTGCTGACCAATGTGGCCTACTACGTGGTTTTGGACATGCCCTCTCTGCTGGCCAGTGACGCCGTCGCTGTGGTGAGGCATCAACAGCCGCTCGTCTGCTAAATGTAGTCCTACTCTTCCTGGAATGCTTTGACTTAACGTGTTTTTTCCCCATTTGAGATCAAATCTGAGGTCAACAAATTGTGATTATTTGGAAATTGAGTGTGCAAAATCTGATTCCACAGACTTTTGGGAATGAAGCTCTGGGACCATTCAAATGGATCATCCCCGTGTCAGTTGCCATGTCGTGCTATGGAGGCCTCAATGCATCTATTATTGCCGCTTCCAGGTAATCTTCAAAACAGCAGTGATGGGAAGTAATTAAGCGCAATTACTTTATTATCTAAGTAGTGAAGGAGTTGAATCAGTACATAGTAGCACATTCCGTCTTTCAATCGTAACTTTCAGCAAACTACGGATATTAAAGTAACATGTTAGATTACTAGTTACTTGAAATGGCAGCCATGAATATACCAGCATCATCACTGCCAGTGCTTGCAAGGCTTAAGATGACAAGATGAGACCGGCTGGCTTGTTAAAAAATAAAAATAAAAATGTCCAAAACCTAGCTCTAACAGTTTTGCAAGTTACCTTTATGTATAATAACATATGCTTTCGGTGCAGGTTGTTCTTTGTTGGTGCTCGCGAGGGTCACCTCCCTGACACCCTCAGTCTGATCCATTTGGAGCGCTACACGCCCATCCCTGCACTCTTGTTCAATGTAAGGACATCTCATCTTGAACTTGAATGCAGTATCTAATTCAATACGTAAAAAAAAAACCACACACTATAAATGAATGTTTTGTTTTTTGTATCATTGCAGGGCATGATGGGCCTCATTTTTCTCTGCGTGGAGGATGTGTTCCAGCTGATCAACTATTTCAGTTTCAGCTATTGGCTCTACGTGGGCTTGTCTGTGGCCGGCCTCATCTATCTGCGCTTCACCCAGCCAGACAGACCCAGACCTGTCAAGGTGTTGTGTTTGCTTATGCTTTTTTTAAAAAAAAATCTGAAATGAGATGCTTGCACCTAATGTCGTATTCTGAAACGTCTGCATGGTTGATGGTTGTGGAACGTGCCAAGAGAGTTCACTTAAACCTGACAAATCCCTTAGATCAGTGGTTCACGAACTTTTCGCACCAAGTAGCCCCTGAAACAATACATAGCTGTCCAAGTATCAACATCGTGATCGACATTAAAATGCAGCAGGCTGGGTTAATCAAAAACGAGATTGACGTCTTAAATTGTGTAAGTGGGGTCTAGTAGGCTGGACCAGGAAGTATGTGGCCTGATAAACTATAAATTAAAAAAAGGTCAAAACATGTTCTGTTTTTTGGCAAATAATTACAAATTCATCCTGAAAATATTCATTACAGTATTGTGTTATTGCAGAATAATTTCAAAAAATTAACAAAAAATTAGTGCACTTTTTTTTTTCTCCATCAAATTATGAATAACAGCCACATTTCAGAATGTCATTTACCGGTCAGTGCAGAGCCGTATATTGACCATTTGCACCGATGTTACGTGATCACGTGACTGCCCTATGACGGACGGCAGAAGGAAATGATTGTTGAATGGAAGTGGACGTGACCCGGAGCCACTTAGTGACTTAGCGACTGTTATTTTACAAATGAAAAGTTATTATTGTCCATCAAGCCATGGAATCTACGACTTCAACCGAAGTTCGCCTGTCAGTCGAAGTTGCACATTTAGTCGGGACTCATACTGTAGAGCGCGATATTTACTTAAGCATCGCTAGTTTGAAAACAGCCCTTTACCTTCTGTTGCCTGCTGTTTTTACCAAGTTAATCAAATTGCCGACTTTGCCGGAATTCACAGCGCACGACCTAAATTATTATGTAGTCAATGCCGTCTCTCCTCCTTACACCGGGGCTGATTTAAAAGCTTGTCGCTGGCTGAGTCTCTGGGACGAGATGCTGTGCTCACACCGGGGCACAATATACCTCGCAATGCAAAGGTAAAACTTGTTTATCATGCTAACTGACTTATTTTGACACATTCCGTTCAATAGGGCTCTGAGCAAGTGGTTGTCAGTGAGCCCTCTAGTGGACAAAATTAGCAACAACAGTTAATTTTAGTGAAATACAGAAGTTTGTGTTCTGTCATCTCGGGCCAGATTAGACTCCATGGCAGGCAATTTTTGGCCCGTGGGCCGTATGTTTGACACCCCTGCTGTAAGCCAATTCAACATTATGCTCGGTTTGAACATTAACTATACTCTTAAATATAGAGAAATGAAAATCTGTACATAAGATAATGATGAATAAATTAAAATGTATTGCATATATAAATTAGGTAAAAAGTGTATCTGAAAAGTATAAAAACAAACAGTTGCTAAAGATTAAATGCTATTGTACTAAGAAGTTAAATACAACTGAACTTTACATAGACAGTGATTCTTTCGTGTACCTCTAGAGGGAGCCCATGTACCACTACTAGTATGGCCTTAGATTAGATTATACTTACTAGGGGTGTGAATTGCCTAGTACCTTTCGATTTGTGTCACGATTCAATTCAATACTGATTAATCCCGATGAGAAACTAAACATTGATTATTGTGATTTAAATGTATTTATTTTTTATTCAAATTTAGAAAATACTAATCAGTAAACTTGTACATGTACACTGTAAGATTTGTATGAAAATGTATTTATTTATCTGAAAATTCAGGCTTATGACTGAGCCACTGCATTTAACAAACAGGTTGCAGCCTGTTTCATGTTTGAACAGCACTGAAATCAAATATTGAGGCTTAATGTTCCATTAATATAACATTCTTCCATGCTCAATGTGTAAATCCTAACCCTAAGTAAGACGTTTTTTTGAATATTAGCATTCAAAATTGATGTTTAAAAATCGATTCGACCGCATATAGAATCGATTCGAGAATCGTGCACTGCAAGATCGTGATATATTGCCGAATCGATTTTTTGTGACACCCCTAATAATTACGTATTATGTAGCATAACATTTTTTGACAAAAGTTAATAATCAACCCATAAATTCTTTCAATAATGTTCTTTGCGCCCTCACTAGTCTACAGTAAACATGGCATTCTGATTAATTCTGTGTTTGTGAAATATGGATTATGCAGCAAAATCCACCATCGGGGCGGCCATTTTGCCACTTGCTGTCGACTTAAAATGACATCACAATTGCTCAATGGCTTAGGTAATGACCAATCACGGCTCACCTGTTTTCTAAAGCTGAGCCGTGATTGAGCGTCATCTGAGCTCTTGCTGGCTAACTCATATTCCACAAACACAATATTAATCAGAATGCCATGTTTAGACTAGTGGGACCACACGGAATAATATTTTCAAGATTTTTTGGGGTTGACTTACAAGCATCATCACAACATTTGTAGACGACTGGCTGGTAAGGCAAATTGGACGGCTCCACTGAAACATCATCTGCTTCCTTTCCCAGAAAGAGATTATTGTTACGACTAGGCCTGAAAACAGATCATCTACCAAGGCAGAGCGTGTCACTTATCTCTAAAGGTCTTTTCTTGAAAAGCAATCATTCAAGAGTCAAGACAGTAGCTGACGAAAGGAAATTCAAATGCATTATGCCATGAAGGTCAGACTTCTGAACACATCTGCGTTTATTCTTCTCTCCACAGCTGACCTTGTTCTTCCCGTTCGTCTACTGCCTGTGCAGCCTGTTCTTAGTCATCGTCCCCCTATACGGAGACACCATCAACTCTCTCATCGGCATTGCCATCGCCCTCTCCGGGGTGCCCGTTTATTACGTGGCCATCCACCTGCCCGAGGATAGGAGGCCCAAATTCCTGCGCACACTCAACAGTAAATGCCTCTTATTTAAATATCTTGTTTCCTCTGGATGAAATTCATATTCCTTTCCTCTTTCAACAGCTTTTGCTACCAGAAGCACCCAAAAGCTGCTCTACTGCTGCTTGACGCAACCGGACGGTAAAAGACAGTGAGCTTGTGGACAAACATCGTGGTGACGTGTTGTCTCGCCACGAGCAGAAAAACAGCGCCGGCACGTGTCTGTGACCGTGTCACACGCCAGGTCAAGTTTTAAAAAAAGGCCTGCAGTATCAAATGACGGCTGAGGGCGCAGGCACTTGGAACTCGTAAAAAGAAATATACACTACTCACAAAATGTAGGTGCTGTCCACTCATGAAACAAGATGGCCGTAAATCAATCATTTTGTATTAGACGTGGCTTTGGCTTTAGCACAAAAACTGCAAATATAGGTTCCCTTTTTTTTCTTTTCTTTTTTTTTCTTTTTTTTGTATAGGTTCCCAATTGTTGAACAGTTGAATATCAAAAGTTTAGACACAAACTAATTAATATCCTTGTAAAGGTTTTGTATATTTTAGGTTGATTCTGAAATTGTACACGATAAGCCCAATAGCCCTAACTTTTTAGGAGTAGTGTAGTTCTCAATAGAGATCATTCAGTATCTTCCATGAGAATTTGAACAAAACCTTATTCTAGAGTGTGAACCTTGTCTGACTGGAACACATTTTTATTCGATGGCTCAGCATTGATTTAGTATTTAATGGTGTTTATTGTTCTTGTTATGAATTTGTTTTAACTGTCTGACTTGTATGTCTGATTTTACTCCATGTACAGCACTTTGTATGCAGGGATGGTGGTTTTTTAAAGTGCCCTATAAATAAAGTTGAGTTGAAAACTGAACTGAAAGGGTTTTCTACAATGCATGGACTTGTGGATTGTAGGACCGTTTATGTCATTTGTAGAAACTTTGTATAATGATGTGTAATAGGATTTTTCTATGAACCGGATTTTGTAAGTGAGCTGCTTTAATTAATCACATTAATAAAATGATTGATTCTAATGTTACCCCCATTTTCTTTCTTCTATTCATTTTTTAAATGTAATCGTAAGTCTAGTATTTGCTAAATATATTTTGTTGGTCACGCCACGCCTTACAAAAGGCTTACATGTTTCGCTGACATCTTTCTGCTATGGATACCTGAAGGAGAAGAACTTTGTAAAGGTGTTAAGCTTGCGAAGTTTGGTGTCTCTGTGGGAATTGTAGTGACGTGCTTCAATTTGCTAACTTAGGTTCTTGCATTCTACTAGTTCACCGCTAGATGGCACTAAATTTAAATTCAACACTGTCCATTTAAAGGGGTGTCTTTTTAGCTGGCCAGCACCATATTTGAAGTGGCAGATTTGCGAGAAAAAAAACCTCAGAAAGTTATGAGAACTACACATAACGTACTACTCGACTGTTTGTGCCAATACTTTTCAGTCGGGTTTCCAAATAGCAGATGATGTTGATATGATGTTAAGCATTCGCTCTTTGAAGCGTTGTGTACGGCCACTGGCCAGACAAAGTCGCCTCACTTTGTCCACACCCGTACGATCAAACATTTAAGTTAATTTGTTTAAATGTATATTTACTTGTACATTTATGTTTCCAGAATTATTCGTTCATACATTTTAGTTTTTTTTTTTTTTTTTGTACAAGTATCTAAGTTGTTGTTTTTTTTTTTTTGTACAAGTATCTAAGTTGATGTGTCGAATCTGTGACTGTCATTAGCATTTACCTAAAGTATACTAGCATCTGATTGGTTAGTGTTAGTCAGCTGATAGGGAACCAGGAAGTGTTGTCGCTCTGGCTGCGGTGAAAGACAAGTCAAGTTTTAATTTAAGAATGAAACCATCTCCATCCTGCCTTTTCATTTTATAAACAGTGTCCCATTAACCACCAACGAATTCTCACATGATTAGACTATAGCTACGCTACGTGTATATCTCGTAAGTTTCTGAGTTTTTCTTTCTCGGAACATTGCCCCCGCCCTCTAAAAAAAAAATCAATATTTATACGTGGCCCTAATACACCGTCATACGGTAGTGATGGTGTTCCAGTCCCAAAAATATCACAGCTAAAACTGTCTAATATAAATATTTAAATCGCAAAGCCACTTTAGGACTTTTGATGTGAAAGATTAAAAAAAAAAACTCTTACAAAACACACGGCAGGAGAATGGTAAACAAGTATTGGGGATCTTGTCCAAAACATTCGCAAAGAGCCCTAGACATAGATGATCGCGTTCTACTTTTTCTATTTGTATTTATTTTATTTTTTTAGTGAGTAGCAAATTATTGCACAGCAACATGCAGCACATTTGATAGCATAACTGAAAATACTTGTAACAGTACATTTTCATGGCATTTTATCATTGAAGAACGGCCATCAGATGGAAGTGATTTTCATTAAAATGTCAATCAGGCAATACTATTTGTAACCTTGCATGCGTAAAACGTTATTGCAAATTAAATTGTAATACAATAATTGAAATGCAATTCTCATGTTTTTATGTTTTGTTCATGACAAGGTGCAGTTGGTGCTCTCGAAGCCAGCACAGATCCACTTGTTGGTGAAGCGTTTGTATCCCTCAGCTTCAATCAGGTCACTTCCTGAAAGGAAAATTGACATGGCAACGCAGAGGCTGAAATCTGATTGGACAAAAAAAGCTAACATCCACATAGATATACTGGAAGCGGTTCAGCCAAGAGAATTTCTACAAAATGAAGAGAATATACTGTTAAGAATACATTTGATCACTATCATGGAACAATTGTTAGAATTTAGGTTGGCAAGTGCTTCATAGTTTAAGGAAAGTTTAAGGAAATGTACCGGATGTCGTCTGCACTCAATTTACAAGCAATAATGTGGATTCCTGCGCACTTGATGTACTGACCATCCATCAGGTTCTGGAGGCTGCAGAAGTTGGTGCTGTTATCCGCTGGATCTTTGGAGGTCTCAGACATTCCTTCTCCCTGTATACAACACAAACACATTGATCAGCCATCAAATAAATATTTATTTTCATGGGAAGTGTTTCTTAGATTTTCTACAAAATTACAAATGGCACGTGCGTTACTGATTTTGATGTGAATGTCCACAGGCATGGGATCGAACCCACAACCCTCTACCACTGAGCCATGCCGCTTCTGCTACAGCTTCTTTCAAAAAGCCCCTTTTACACTTACAATGACATCACATTTCAAACATTTTTATAAATGGCTTTTAAAGAGATGACAAGTGCAAATAACGTACGGTCACTTTGCAAACGGTGGACTGCTCCAGAAGGAACTGCAGGTCGTTGACTTTCTTAGTCTTTGGAGACGTGTGCGTGGCTGTTATCAGGTATGGGGCAGCCGATACGAGCTGCAACCAGTTTGGAATTCATGTCAGCCAAGTATGGTGTACTACAATTTATTTAGATTCAACATTGTTACTTATTAGGCTAGTTGAACTGCTTCAAACCTGAAAGGTTAAATACGGGCTAGCCACATAATTAAGATTCCAAAGAGTTATCTAAAGATTTTCAGAAATCCCCGGGTGACAAGAAGTGCAAGAAAAGAAGTTTGTGGTTTAGAGATTAGTAAAGGGATAAAGATACCGAGAACGTGAATGTCTGGTTTCTTGGTCTGGCAGACTTACAAAGGTAAGATCTTTTTCATATTCAGAAGTAACATGAGCTTTTCATTCTCCAGCCCTATAAAGAAGTGGAGCGATTGTCGGCCGGTTGCAACTTTGGCAACCTCATAACAAACAAAGGAATTTCATTCCTGTCAACTAAAATGGCTCTTTATTTTCGTTGACTAAAATTGGATTAAAACTAAACTACAATCAGATGACAAAATTATGACAAAAACATGAATTTGTTTTAGTCAAAAGACTATAACTGCAATAAAATTAAAATTTCTTGTCAAAATTAACACTGATTTACAGAGACCAAACTCCTGACCAGCCACAATATTAAGTACACGTCACAATCTAATGATATTCAAGCAGCATATAATGTAATATACAGTGGTGCCGTGACTCAACTCATTCCCTCCCAGCCATTTTCACTGAAGCAACCCTCTTTGCTCCCAGCTGGATTTTGACTGATTTTGTAAGGAGCACAGAATATTGTGTTCTATTGCTATAAAAACATGAAACCTACCAAAAAAAAGATTCTTTCATCAGAAAAAAAAGTATATTTCTGTTTCCGTTTTGCAGCATTTAGCATTAGAATATAGTTAAGTTTAATCATTATTCACAAATCTGTTCCAAATTGTGGGGAAAACAGCTTTGTTTCAATTTGGCCCTGGTTGATCTCGTTTGCTCTGCTGCCACCTGTTGGCCGTTTTTGTAATAAATACCATTTCTTCAACCGTTCTGTGCAGTTGAGAGGCTGCATCAAAGCCTGCTGTATGTTCTAGCGTAAAGAAACATAAAAACGTATAAATACATCTTTGGGAGAATTAAAACATTTAAAATAAAATGTTTTTAAACGTTTTTGGGAGCAAATGAGTGAAGTTTAGGACTTAGTCCTTAGTTTAGGAAAAAATTGAATTTATCAACTTGTCTAGTGAAAATATGTAAAGTTTTTAATTGTTATAGCATTTAGGGGCACACAGTAGATATATTTTTAAGTAGCGTTAAGATTATGAGCGTCCTTGACAAAAAAAAAATCTTCCCTGGACGCAAAAAGTTTGAGAACCTCTATTGTAGGTGTATTCAATACTAAAACAATTCTATCTGTTTCCGTTTTGCAGCAATTAGCATTAGAATATAGCCAAGTGTCATCATTATTCACAAATCTATTTAGAACTGTGAGTAAATGAGCTTTTTTCAACATGGTCCTGGTTGATCTTGTCTGCTCTGCTGCCACCTGCTGGCCATTTGTGTAATAACTAACATTTTTTTCAACCATTCTCTGCAGTTTAGAGGCTGCATCAAAGCCTTCTGTATGTTCTAGCATTAAAAAAACACACATTAAAAACGTATAAATACATCTTTGGGACACTTAAAATAGAACATATTTATACGTTTTTGGGAGCAAATTTGTTCTTTGACCACTTGTAATTTGTATCTCAAATCATCTTTTCCTATGGAAATGAATGGAAATGCAATTTGTCTGTTTCAGCACCGCATAAAACACCAACAAAATTGTCATATTTTTTTTTGGGGGGGGGGGGGGAAGATAGGACTCTCGACTAAAACATACAGTGAAATCATAATTAATGTAAAGAATCAAACAGTTTGAGCATCGCAATTTCTCAAGGGATTGTGCAAGCGTAACTAGTGGGATGTCTGATGAGTGTAGTAGTAGAAGTAGTAGTAGTGATGATAATAATAATAATAATAATAATAATAATAATAATAATAATAATAATAATAATAATAATAATAATAAATGGTCTGACTTCATATGAGCATGTCTCTCCTGCGTCTAGGCAGCTTTGTTGGATCTGCCAGGCCTTGATCTGGTTGACCAATGTTCCATAGACATCTTCACACGGGATGCCAAACAACCTGCAAAGCAGAGAGCAGTGACACACTTTTTTTTTTTGACTGTGATATTCACAAAATGTTATCGATTCCAGAATTAAAAAATTTAACTTCAGTTGGCTATGTCATCTAACAATCTTGAGAATATGAAACGTGGAAGTCCTGTATTAGACTGCTGGGAAAGCCTCGTTTAACATGCGTGTAACTCATTTTCTCCATGGCAGCGCAGAAGTTCATGCCTTACAGATTGCGACAAAATGCATTTTTTACAGTTCTGGTCAGAAGGTGATATTGCATTAAATTACTCTTTTCTACCTCGCTCTCTCTCTCTCTGATGGTTTGGACAAAAATGTCAATTTTGATATTTCTCAACAAATAGCCTCCTTGAGGCCTCTATTTTCATTTCCCAGCAGCATTAAGTTTAAATTGTAATTGAATTGTATGAAAATAAGCAATTATTAGAACAAGTGCATCTTTAGCCAATGTTTTAGTAGGGGCGTCAGAAGATTACATTTTTTAATCATAATTAATTGCATGACTGCAATAGTTAACTTTAAATTTGACATCGGTTCTAAATGTGCAATAAAATGTACCGGTACAATAAAAAACAAAAAATCATAATCTTGTTCACATAAAAGTGGGAATTTTTTTTAAACTAATAGAAATATGGCGACATCTTTTATTTATTGATACAGTAATTTCATAATAATTCATCCAATTGAGTTGAAATAAAAAAAAGATGTACAGTACTGTATTGTAAAAAAAATTAGTGTAATTGATATGTGTTGAGGTCATTTTTCTGCCACTAGATGGCATAATTGCACTTGTAAGACGTTGGTGAAAGCTCAGTGCATTTTTCTTTTCACTATTAAGAACGATCTAAAACATGAAGTAACGTGTGGATTTCTGCACATTTTTAAAATTGTTTTAAAATACAAAATGACCCCAGTCTCCACATATATATGCATTATTATTACATTTATGACTCCGTTGCAACTGGAATTGCCCCAGTACAGGCTTTCCAAGTAAGGGGCGGTCATTAATCACACGTTAAATTTAAAAGAACGTTAAATTAATTTAAAATGAACGCACTAATTTTAACATATTAACACTAATCTTGCTATAAATGGACATAGCAACCAATAAATGTCGAAATACACCTCCAGCATAAAGTGAACAGAAGACAGTGAAAGAACTGGTCAGTCCTGCAAAAGTGTACTCATATATCCTCCAATAAAAGATGATTCGATACGTTCAGTATCTTGATATATTTCAAAGTGGAAAAATTAATTCATTTCGATTCAATGCACTCACATCTTTTAAATCAAAAAACAATGTTCCGGTTCAAAACGTTTTTTATTACACCCATAATATTAATAAATTTCAAACAACTCTGCATGCTTTAGATGTGTCCCTCCTCCAACACACCTGATTCAAATGATCAGCTCATCAGCAATCTCCGGTCATGATTCACTACTAACGGCTTAATTTTTTGCGTTTAATTATTTTATCATTGTATATTCTAATAAAGTACAGTACTATAAAGTTCTATTTTTCTTATTTAAAAAAAAACATATTTTTTTAATTGGTGTTTTTTGTGAGTGCTGATTAATGACATTTATATTCATTTTGATGGGGAATGATCATTTGAGTTAGGAGTGGTTTGAGTTATGAACGTGGTCGCACAACGAATATCACTGTACCAGGAAGGCTGAAAATAATTTGTTACAGAATGGAGGCACATAGCATGACATGTTGGCCTTCAAGTTAGGTAATGCATTAGAAATCCGAAAGAAAGAAAAAACATCTTACCACTTGATTTTGCACTGTGCGGTGCCGTTCGCCAGCGAAATGGTGAGGGTTGCTGCGAGAATAGCAGCCGAAGCAGTAAACAGGAATCTCAAGTCCATAATTCAAGTGAATCAACAATAACCAGAATGTGTGGTGTGCTCCACTGCATGGGTTCCTTCTGTCCACTCAAACTGGTGTGAAGGCTTAAAACTCGTACTTCATGGGGAATGTTGCAGTGGAACACCATCCCAAACGAATTAACACAGGCTGGGACATGGGACTATGAAACTGATGTAACCTCATGATATGAGTGGCAAGTTGTAATTAAAACAAATATTTGAATCTGCAAGGCTCCTTGTTTAGGTGAGTTGAGTTTAGTTGAGTTTAGTTATTGAAAATTATTCATTTTTTCTTTGTTACATCTGTTGTACTTGACAGCAGGAGTTCCCCTCCTCTCTTGACAGTTCCTTAGTTAATCATACAACTCACACACTTACACAAGTACACATTCTCATGTAAAAAAAAAGATTTTGCTAAAAGTAGAAGTACTGAGTCAAATATTTCATTTAAGTAAAATGGAAATATACTGACTGAAATGTCCAAAAAGAAAAAGTCAGTTATATACTTAACAAAACATGTTCCCATAACTGAAAAATAATGAACCTTTCATGTTTGTGGTTATTTTTTTCATAATAGATGGAGAATTTTTTAAAGCCAAAAGAGAGTGTTTTTTAGTCTGGCGCAAGACACATGTAATAGAGAGAAATAATTAAAATTTTTGAGACTTTGATTCCTTGGGAATAAATGATGACGTCAATCAAAAGAAGTATACAGTGGACAATGTCAACAGTTAATCAAATACCAGCACCAGAAAAAAAATATGTTATTTTGTCTACAATTTTAGTTATGCCTGTTTGAAAATATACCCGCTCAAAGCCCTAAAGGTGGCTAGTATTACGCTTTCCACAGTGCAACGAGGCACTCTACGGCCACGCCAGTGCATGTCCCTGTCCAAATGCTGGTTGTCAAGTTAGACTTAATAAATAAATAAATAAAAAAAATCCCCTCCTTGCTTTTCTGGTTTTATCTGGGTGACGTGTGCATACTCACCGCCAACAATGAGGCGCTCTAATGCGGATCAAATAAGGTGACGGTGGGCGAGTTACGCCGTCCCCTAAAATGTATCACACGGCACCTTTTTGACCAGTGCCCCAAAAAAATAAATGAGGAAAACTGAAATGATGAAAAACAGTTGAACAATATTCTCCAACTAGTTGTCAGTCTTTACAAATGTTTTCAGCAATTATCTTCAAACATGGTTTTAGAAACAAATCTCTTAAATCACTTTACAGGATCAACTTGTTTCTCTATGATAAGTTTACTTTCAAAGCAGAAACATCAATTGGGATACAGTAAATTTACTCCTCACCTTTTGTTGAATTCTTACTTGACAGGACAAAGAAAAACAATACGGTACTGTGCGCACACCTTGTGAGTGACAACGAGGTGTCACTTCCTGGTACACAGCAAAAGTGGCCAGAGGAGCTTCATGGTGAGAGCAGAAGGAACATTTTCCCACGACTGACTACACAACTTCTTCATAATGCTTCTGCTGATCCTCCTTGTTGTGTCTTTGACCTCATGTGCTGCACAAACGACAGGTGAGTAAATTCAACTTGATTCAAACCTTTATTGATATCATTTTCAGTGATGGAAACAAAACGACGACGTAAAAACAGTTCTATTCAAAAGCCAAATAATTGTTGATTGCATAGAGAACCATTCGATCACCTTTTTGACCACTACAACATCAGAACCTGGGAATACCACATCTCTGGCGCCTCTTACATTTCCAGGCAAGTCCTTTCTTCTGCTTACAATTTACATACAAGTACTGTATCTGTTGGAATTCTTCTAAAATTGTGTTTGCATGCAGTTGTGGCCATTTTAGAGGTGAGAGTTCTGTCCCAAATAAATGGCACAGATACACAATCCCTTTTGAACCAGGTAAATCGAAACTCAATTGTGCACTGGCATGAGACCTTAACAAACATACTGATAACATACTCTTCAAATATTTGTGTGTTTCAGCTCATCAAAGTCTTGTCAGTGGAATCAATTGGGAAATCCACTATAAAGATAAAGTTGACCACACAGGTTTAAAATGTGTTCTCATGCATGTAGAAATTCTGTCTGACAAAAGATGCATTGAGATATGAGTACAATTTGCTCCGTGACCATGGTTGGAACTCAAAACACTGGTATCGCAACTCGTCTTCTCACGCTGAAATGATTGGAAATGCCGTTACTTCATTCAGCCTACCCCAAAAAAAAAACCTCACATTTTGGGAAAGTAAAAAAAAAATTGGGGGGGGGGGGGGTTGGTTGTTAGCTCTGTAAAACTTAAAGGGATACTTGACTCATTGAACCATTTTCAGCACTAAAAAGTTCATATTTTATCCAGAATTAATTTGATAACCTTTAAAAACACATTTATCCCACTTGCTGTCGACTTAAGATGAGGAAATAGGTAACGGCCAATCACGGCTCACCTGTTTTGGTGGTTTTGTCAGCAAATTGAGCCATGATTGGTCATTACTTGTTTCCTCAGCACAGGTGATGTCATCTTCAGTCGGCAGAAAGTGGAAAAATGTGTTTTTAAAAGTATTAATTGTTCATGAAAAATAATGAAGTTACCACATTATAGAGAAAATATTATCTGCTTACTGTTGAAAATGGCTCGAGTCAAATACCCCTTCAAAATAAAAAACTTTGTTAAAATGTATCAAACTTACTATAAAAACATAAATGCAATATTAACATAATCAAATATAATGTAAACAATTTGTGTTTCATGATTCATTTATTGCAGCTCCTTCTGGTGGGTGTGACTTGGCCACTTGGGGCACTACAATACAATCGTGCAGGCGCAAACAAAGAAGAGTTTCACAACTAATGTTCGCGACATAGTAAGCTTTAGTAATTAGTAATTTTTATCAGCGGATAAATACTGTATTCTTGGGAGTATTGTTAGATTCTGTCTCCATGTGAAACTGTGCTGTTTGTATTCAAACAAAGCATTTAAACACTGTTGCAGCCATAAGCATTTCCAATCATGCATTAGCATTATGCTAGCAGACTTTAGGCCTTTAAGTCAGCATAACTTTGCCTTAAGGTTTAAGGCAAATTTTCTCCAAATACCACCATTGTGACATAATAATAATAATAATAATAATAATAATAATAATAATAAATGAATATATATATATATATAAATAAATAAAGTAGCCTAGTAGGCCCAAGTGTCATTAAAAATAAGTCAGAGGCATTATTCCTAAAAAGTACGTTTAATATAAGTCACTGTAACATTATGCACAGTTTGCACATTCTATTCAGGGATTCTAACATGGATGTATGGCTCCATTTTAATTTAATTTCAACATGGATAATTTTTTGTTCCGTTTCCTGCTAAATTTAATTGAGAATTTTGTATGTGTTGTACAGCTTTCTTAATGTCACAATAATAACAACAATGAAAAAAAAAAAATTAAAAGTCAAACTAGATGTGGTATTTAGATGTAATAAAAAAAAAGTTTCTATGTATACATGGAAATGAAAGAAAGTCCAGCATATTAGGATGTCTGACCAACAAATAAACACACATGTCCAAAACATGTGCTCCCCCACACCACCATAAAACTTTTTTTTTTAAATTAATAATAATTCAACATCTTTTGTTATTTTTGGGGAATAAACAAAATTAGATACAGTGGTGCTTTACGATTTGAGTGACATGACTTTTTTTTTTTTGTTCAGCCAGTTTTTTAAAAGAAAATGATTCAACCAACTATTTAATTTTTTTAATTAAATTTGTAACTACATAATTTTTTATTTTTGTATTTACTAAAATAAAGCAATTAAACTTTTAGCATAGCTAAATAAATGAAAATAAAAATAATACATTTTCATCTAGTTCATTATAATTAGTAAATGATTTCTTAAATCAAACAAAAATGTTTTTTTTTTTTGTTTTATTTAAAATTATTTGAAATAAATAAAACCTTTTTTTTTTTAATAGTTAAATTAATAACTTCATCTGAAAATGTAAATGCTATGGTGACTCTTTGGAGGCCCTTTGTGGGTTCACCAGCTTGAACTCAGCATGTAAATGCCTCGCCCGCAATTGATTTGTTCCCAGTGGGTTACTTGTGTGAGAAACGTAAGCTGCGTGACAAATGCCGTTTAAGCAAGTTTGAATTCTTTCACTTCACGTTACGTGAGCTGTGGCCGCTGGAATAGTTCACGTCCACACTTTCGATGCACATTCCTGACACTTTTCATGTATGGAAACTGGTGATAATGAATTGAGAAGTTGAAGGTGATCACATTTTCTAAGATGATTTGTTGATCAATTATCAGTTGCTTCAAGGGTTCGTAACGCAGACGACACTATGGAAGGTCGCATTATTTGTTAGGGTTAAGCAAAGGGAATTAAAGCAAATCTTTGTGGTGGTTAATTCTGTATTTGTTTTTCATTTTTTTGTTTTCTGTATAGTTTGTGGGTGAATTTCAGCTGGGAGTTGCAATAAACAGTGAATTCTCTTTCATGAAGAATTGTCATTTATTTGCCAAACTGCTGCTTGAGTTGCCACTGCTCGCATGTCAAATTTTTGCTCTCAATTCAAGGGAAAAAACATGATCAAAACAACTACTCTTGTACTGTATGTGCCGCTGTGGACATTTTTCTTGTTCATTTTAAATGCCTGGTACAATAAAGATGTTTTGTTTGGACAAAAAAGAAAAATGTGCACTTTAACATTCGCACATTTGCCAGCGACATATGCACACAAAATCGACAGACACATACCACAATACATCTATAAATCACATCCGCATACTCACATATACAATTTTCATTATACTCATAACGATACATCCAAAGAAATTACAGCATATGTAAATTTTTAACAGCTCATGACTGATGTAAGTCATTTTTTAAAACTTTGCTTTTAAACAATTTTCTAAATTCAGCAAGTGACTGACATCTTTTCAGGTCAGTTCCAAAATCATTCCACAAATTAACACCTTTTAATATTGGTTCTTGTTAAAAAAAATAAAAAATAAAAAATTGACACTTGTACCCCTTATGTTACAAGGGCTCTCTCTAATTTCAAACAGCTTCTGAGTACTGTGGCAGAGTAGATTGTTGTGTACTTTATACATTATTTATGCTATTTTAAATTCAACTCAGTCTTAGAATTTCACTGTATTTGGTTTAATAAATAGAGAATGAGTTGGTTCTGTATATTTTGATCGATTTATAATTCTTATGACTTTTTTTTGCAATTTGAAAACAGGATCAGTATTTGTTTTATATGCGGTTCCCCAGATTTCCACACAATAGGTCAGATATGGTAATAATAATGAACAATATCATGTGTATAATGATTTCTTATTCAGGGCATCCTTGGTTTTAGGGAGTATCTCTATCATTTTTGACATTTTCCTTTTGACATTATCTATGTGTGACTTCCAACATAATTTTTCATCAATAACTACTCCAAGAAATTTATTTTCATACACTCTTTCTATTTCAATTGAATAATTTTGACCTATTGTGTGGTTTTTCTAGTACCAAAAACTATCAACTTGGTTTTGTTTAAGTCAAACTAGTTTTTTAATGTGTTCAATTCATTCTCCACGGTAGTCAGAAGCTGCTTCAGGTTCTCTCCTGAACAGTAGAGAGTTGTGTCATCGGCGAATAAGACACTTTTGAATATTTTTGAGACACAACAGATATCATTTATATACAATATAAATAATTTGGGGCCTTGCACAGAACCTTGGGGGACTCCATGAGTAATCTTCGAGTGTTTTGACTGTATATTGTTAAACTGTAAAAACTGATATCTATTATCCAAATAACTTTTCATCCATTTATATGCCAAACCTCTTATGCCATATCTTCCTAATTTATTCATTAGTATAGAATGATCTATAATATCCAATGGCTTTTTTTTTTAATATATAAAAATTTCAACAGTAAATGTTTTATTATCTATATTAAAAAATGTGCTAATTAACACAGATTTAAACAGATTAAAACAACATTTAGGTGAAATGGGACTTTTGTGTACTTAGCTCAAGTTTTCTTATAGTACAAGAGCTGTTCTTGTGTATGACGTCATTTATTTTTACAGAGAAAAATAACCCAAAGAAATGGTGTGGTAATATATCCCCCCCTTTGGTCAATAAATGCAAGACCAAATGGGCTCTTTGCACAAATCGACTACTTCCTGAACTCGGTACCACTGCTTCATTTCCTGTCTTTCATGATTGGACAAACTGATTAATCCAGGTGTGCCTGACCTCAGTAACCACGACGACAATGGCCAGACACACCTGGATTAATCAGTTTGTCCAATCATGAAAAACAGGAAATGAAGGAGTGGTATTGAGTTCAGGAAGTAGTGGATTTGTGCAAAGAGCCCATTTGGTTTTCTTTGATTTATAGGCTACATGGGGCATTATGGTGATGATTGATAAACCATGTTGTTTCTGCAGTTTGAGTACAGGACGCTTTATAGTGGATATAAAAAGTCTACACACCCCTTAAAATATCTGGTTTTGTGGCATTAAAAAAAAGTGAGACCAAAATGACCTATGGATTTTTATACCGAAGGGGAGGAAGCAACTGAAATAATGCAGTTGCATAAGTGTGCACATCCTCTTATTACTGTAACTGGGATGTGGCAATCACCAATCACATTCAAACTCAAGAAAAATGGGAGTCAGCACATGCTTACAACCTGCCTTACCAGTGATGTGCGGTCTCATGTTTGCACCTAACATAACTTTTAAAATTAGGACCAAAAATTTCAACCTTGATTTCATACTTCCCCTCGCAAAAAGTTTTTTGTTTTCCAAATTGAGTTGTGCTTGAGTTATGGTCTCATTTTTTTAGACCACAAAAATGTGGCTTTTAAACATTGTTTTATAAACTTTTTATCTAAGGTTTATTCAGGAGCGAGAATGGCAACCTCATTACATAACCTGTGATCCAACCCCTACAAGCTGGAACTCTCTTTCAATTGTTGGAACTTCTTTCAAACTATGGATTCTTCAAGTTGCTGCTGGCTGAGCTGGATCCCCTGCTGGCTGAACGAGGAGGAGAAGGAACAGTTAGATCCAGACTCAGGGACACAGTCTTCAGTAATGAAGACTGAGGTGACGAGGTCCCGTGTCTGCTAGCTGAGGAAGCTGAAGACCTGCAGGTTGGAGGACAATACTTTTACACATTGACACTTTTTATTGACCGAATGTTTATAAATTTGATTCCATCCTGAAACTGTCGGTCCAACAAGGAGTAGGAAAGAGGGACAAAATCCAAATCTATCTGGCCAAATGTGAGCATTTTCTCTCGTTCGTTTTTCTTCTCAACTCATTCACTGCCATTGACGGCTATAGACGTCAAAAATTAATTTGAACTATTTCTTAGTTTCACATTTTTTCCACTTTTGTTAACAAGAGTATGAAAAGCTAGAAAAAAATTATTGTACGTTTAGAACAGATATAAAATTTGCGATTAGTCGTGAGTTAACTAGTGAAGTCATGTGATTAATTACAATTAAAAAATTTAATCGCCTGATGCCCCTAATTAAAAAAAAAGAAAAGATTATTAAAAATGAGGGGCGTCAGACGATATAATTTTTTTATTGTAATTAATCGCATGACTTCAATAGTTAACTCACGGTTAATCGCAAATTTTATATCTGTTCTAAATGTACAATAAAAAAAATTCTAGGTTTTCATACTCTTGTTAACAAAAGTAGAAAAAAAATTGAAACTAATAGAAATAGTATTGATATTGAATTTTTGACGTCAATGGCAATGAATGAGTTCATAAATAAATTGCTCATTCAAAAACTGATTTTTAGATTTACTTAGGTTGTTTTCAGTGGCAGCTGGTGGAGTTTTTGGTTTGCTTGCGTGATATTACAGTTTGCAGAGTTGTTAGAGGGTTCGAAAACACAAGTTAGACCTGCTCCAAACTGGTCTAAAGTCTAGCCTACTTTCAGTCACAAAATTGTTAGCCACAATAGTAATTGTCCTCGGTCTGCCAGAACACCTAGCGAGGCGCAGCGCGTTCTACCAAATTCCCAAACACGGTAAACAAGACTTGCCCTGTTACAAAAATAAAAGATTTGCCAGTTTTTACGCCGAGCGCAGGAGCGCCTGTCTTCAAAAATAGGGCCTGTGTGTGTCAGACCTGGAAGAGGTGGAGATGCGAGCCGAGTTGGTCTTGGAGCTTCGGTGGCTGCTGGGAGTAGACGGAGGAGACGGAAAAGACAAGTTGACCTGAGAGAGAAGGAAAATTAAACATGAACGTTTTTAACATTTGGATTTTTTTTTTATTCAACTATTTTGACTTCTGTCAATGAGTCCATCACATTCAGTAAATCTCACTTACTGTAGACTTCCAGTTGTTTACCTGTAGAAAGTACATTTCCAATACTGATCTGAGGTCAGGTCTGTCCATTGTGGCATCATTGAGCATCTTGTTGATACTCCTGTTCAAGTCCTTCAACTGTCTCAGTCTAATGTCCTTCTCCTCAAAAGTCTCTGACTTTGTGTTTCTTGACGAGCGGATCTTTTGCGTCAGTTTAGAGCACTGGCTCATTGTAGGAACAGTTTAAAAAAAAACATGTTAAAGAAAGCTCCAGAAATGATAATACATATTGCACTAATCAAACCTGTTTTGTGGCTCTGTTAATTTTCTCCTGCTGGGACGCAAGCTCCCGATTCAGTTTGCTGATGAGGGACTGCGTGTGTTCGATCTTTTGGTTCTCCACCTGTTTCGCCTGTAGGAGACTCTCCAAGGTGTTGTTCAGTTCCTGAACAAAACCATCAATGTGAAAAGCACATACTGTAAATCAGGTCCGTGGATGACTCAAAATATTTAAAGCCTGAAAACATTAAATAAATGAGAGGAAATTCTGATTCTTTGTAAATAGAGTACTTATTGGTCTTTTTGAACAAACGTTTTTTTTGGTGTGAAAATCAACTTCCACATATAACTTTTGATTTGTGTCATATTTGATACATCCGGTCACAAAGCTTTAAATTCATAAATTTTTGACTGTCAAAAATATAATATAATATAATTAATATAATAAACAGATATATCAAACATATTAGTATTTCCAAAAATCCGAAAGAACATTTGCCACTATTAATAATTATAGGAGTCTTTCCTTTCTCACTTGGGGCGAACTTGCAAGGTCGCTGAAATGATGGCTGGGTGATACGGCCCTCTAATGGCTTATCCATGCAATGCATGTGTGAGATCATTAAAAAATATATTATGCTCATGGAATAGAGGGCTCAAAATGTCTCGTATTTAATATGATACATTTGGCGTTATAGGGTTAACAAACCAAATGAAAGCGTGAAAGAAATGAAAACAAAATTAAATTGCAGGAATAACTAGAGAATCATAATTAATAATTAAGAGGTAAAAGGCAGACTTCTGACAACTATTATGATAAGTGCCCTCCACATGCATTGATGTAAAGATGATACATGTTCAAGGTTTTATGGTATCGTCCACCCTGCAACACGACTACACTGCTCTAGGGCTCCCCCTACAGTGGTCAGTTATAATTCTTACCTCTAGAAATTATAGCAGCTCTGTAGAAATGTCTCGAATTTCTACACTTATTGGCTAAGCCACACGTAGTATTCAATTAGTCTCCTGTGGCATTTTGGCCTATTTTTCTGACGCTTCGCTTCTCCCACTGCTCCCTCCAGGGCCAGCATTTGTTGTTATTCTGTCCCCCTTACAAGTTCGTAGTAATTTTAAGGTAAACTTCATTCATAAAGTGACTTGAAATGAAATTCTGTGAGCTTTCTTAACATGAGGAAAACAATATTGCGCATTCAGTTTGATTTCGGACGAGAGTAAATAGGAAAAACCTGTTGGTCTTGCTGAAGCCCTCTGACTTGTCTTCTCTTGTACTTAAGCGCGTCTTCAGCCAAACGCAACTGCTCTTCCATTGTGATTTGTTCCTGATATTCTGGACCTGACGAAAGAAGAAGTAGCGGAACTAAATAAGCAAAGAGATTTGTGCAAGTCATTCACAGTTACTGACATGCATGTTGACTGACTGGATTCTTTCGCTTTGTTGACTGACGAGTGGAATCCAGAATTGCTGATGTTGAACAACAGCGTTGTATTCTCCAAAGCTTTATTTTCTTGCTCAGCCTTGTGGATTCGGGCAGTTAGATGCTCGACCTGCTCCATGAGTTCTGCTCTCTGTAGTGCCGCCTTGTGGGGGTTGGGAGGGTTACTTTTAAAATGTAATCCATTACAGTTACAAGTTACGTGCTAAAAAATGTACTTAGTAACGTAATCCAAGTACCATAATATGAAAGTAATGTAACTGGATTACTCCAATATTGAGTATGCTCATGAAGACAAAAATGAATAAATATCACCACAAGATATATTCTATACAATGAGCCCCTGCTATTTGCGGGTGAAAGGGACCCGGGCAGCCTACAAATAGCAAAAATCCTAGTGTAATTGTAAAATGCATGTAGGCGATTGATTGATTGATTGTTTGATTGATTGACATATGCTGTTTTCGAACTGTCACTGAAAGCAACCACACCACGGATAGATGGATGGATGGATAGATAGATAGATAGATATGATGTGTGACATCTCCCTCTCTCCCTTCCTCCCTTTTGCACTCTCTCTCATCATAGAAATTGTAATCCTTCAAAGTAATCCCCATTTTTAATAAATGTACCTGTAATCTGATTACATGTTTTTTCCTGTAACTATAATGGAATACAGTTTAAAAAAAAATTGAAATCTGATTACGCAACGGCGGTACATGTGTTCCGTTACTCCCCAAGCCTGGTATATTGTATGTTTGTTACAAATGCTACATCAGTATTTCCCAAAAAGCTATTATTGTGTTGTACGAATGGGAACAGGCTGGTACATAAATAACTGGTACCTTTTGCCATCGAGTGGAATCACTGCACTAAATCACGTTGAATGTTTTTGATGGTGTTTGAGGTCCTCTCACCTTGGCGATGTAGTGAGCTTGACACTTCACCGCATCTTCCTCATCCTCTCCAGGGGTTGCCATTGTAAAGGTCACAACTTCAAAATGTTTCTTCATGACGTCAATCTTGGAAAACTTTCCATTCAGATCAGCACTGTGAAGGAATCATTTTTAAAGGAACGAACTCACTGGAAATAGCCGATCAAAGGTTGACATCCAGGATTGTTCATAATGTACATAACAGAGATTAGGGATTTGTGTCACTGGTTTGAGACCATTGGATTGTTTTTTGCCACAGTAACTTGGGTCTTGCTTGAAACTTGAAGGTTGGGACTTGGGGCTTAACCGCTGATACAAACAAGTATGACACAGTCCGTGTGTATCACCTGATTCTCTGTCTCTCCTGCTCAGTGGTTTTCAGCTTCTGACTCAGCATTTGACTGTAGACCCGGATCTCCTCTTGCCTCTCTTGGATGGCTTTCCTGACGTTTAGTTGTCTTTTCTCCAAGGACACCACACCGTTGGCTTTGTTGAACAGAATATCCCTCTTACGCTTCACCTCCAGCTTGAAGATGTTCTGATCCACGATTTGCTCCTGATGAAGAGCGACACGTTGCATGGTGACGCTCTAAGATCCACTATGGATCAAATTGTGGGAAGACTTTCAAACTTACTTTGCCATGTGTATAATTAGTAATTAAAAATACACTCTCACAAAACGTCAGGGATATGCACTGTAGCTTTTACAAGTGAACTTAATTTGACCTTCCCTAATACTCGTGAGGTGAACCTGCTTTTGCCTGAAGGTGTCATTCAACCATTGGCTGAGAATGTACGCAGATAGTAAACATGACTTTTATTTTTTTTTAAATACTGTCACAAAAGAATTCCTTCAAATGTAAAAACTAGGGGTGTCAAAATTAGTGTGTTAATTTTGAGTTAATTTAAAGTTCCTTTAAGGTCATTAATTTCATTAATGCGTGATTAATGATCGTCTCTTGGAAAGCCTGTACTGTGGGAATTCCAGTCGCAACGCAGAAAACACATCCACGTCAAAATTTAGCAGTGCATACATTTCTGGAAATGTTTACCCTTTTTTAAAAATGTCCAGAAATTCACAAGCTACTTCATGTTAAAGATTAGATAGCTCTTACCATGAAAAGAAACATGCACTGAGCTGTCACCGACGTCTTACAAATGCAATTATGCCATCTAGTGGCAGAAAAATCACCTCAACACAAATCAATATCACACTAAATTTTTACAGTACAGTACATATTTTAAGTTTTAATTCAATTTGATGAATTTATGAAATTACTGTATCAATGACTAAAAGATGCGGCCATGTTTCTATTTAAAAAAAAAATCCACTTTTATGTTAACCAGAGTATGGAAACTCAAGAAATATATATTTTATCGTACATTTAATTGTACATTTATAACAGATATAAAATGTGCGATAAATCCTGAGTTAACTATTGAAGTCATGCGATCAATTACGATAAAAAATTTTAATCACCTGACACCCCTAGTAAAAACATAAAGTAGAATGTTGCGCACAGTGTAATACCAGTTTGTTGAGGCTGAGTCTCTTCAGCTCTTTTTCAGTGTTATTATTGATTAGCTTCAACTCTTCAAATTTGTTGTGCAGGTCGTCCTTCTCAGCTGCTGACTTGTCATTCTCTTTCTTCAAATAGCGAATATCACCCTGTCAAAGACAACATTTGTAATAAATATTGGTCAAGATTGGTGAATTTTGCTGCCCGCAGGTTTACTTCAGTCTCTTTGATTCCGTTGATTATTTTATTGGATGTCTTCATCATCTCATCAAGGGCTTTGGTCAGTTCACTGATCTTCGTTTCTAACACTTGCTTTTCATCTAAATCGTGAACGCCTTGCAGTCGAGCAAGCTTTTTCTCCAAAAAGATGATCTGGAAGTCCTATAACGCAAGTGTGTGAAAGAAAGACGTGTGGTCCGAGCAGTCAAATCTCATTTTAGTTATTCGTTTGGTGAGCATACCTTTTCACCCATGATCATCTGTTGTTTTATCAAATGCTTCTCCTGTTTCCTGATCTCTCGTTCCAGACTGGTGATGGTGGATTTGCTCCACAACTCTTGGGCCAAAGAGTCCTTCTCCATTCTCTTGAGGTTGTCAACATGCTGTTTACAACGGAAGAGCTCCTCCCTGCAGTCACGCAGTTGGACATCCAAACCCTTGTACAAAAAAAAAATATATATATATATATATATATATATATATATATATATGTGTGTGTATATATATATATATATATATATATATATATATATATATATATATATATGTGTGTATATATATACACACTTTTAATCATTTATTTAGTCATTTATTTATTTTGAATTTTGGCAGTTTTGGTCCTCCATAAGCTAGCACCTGGGTCTGAAATCAAACTGTGGCATGGTTTTTACTTCTGGACCTGGATTTGCCACATCTGGACTTGTTTTGTGAGGAAACATTTGTGGTTAAAAGGAAACAGGAAATTTAGTTTTGGGAATTAGTAACTGCGCAAGCTCACTTGGCTGAGTTACTTCAGGGAGACAAATTCAATGAACTGCAAATGTTGGTGTTAGGCCCGCCACATGCAGGGAACACTGAATTTAATGACAATACTAGCAAGTCAATAATAAGGACGGTAACACACGTAAAAAAATAAAATTCTTTAAAAGACAAATGGCAAACGTCTTTTTATGACTTCAATTTGCCACTTTGTGATCAAGGACGTCAAATGCCAGACTATCCTATGTCTTAATAATGAGATTGTCCTATAAGATTTTCTTTTGGTCTAATGTGTCTTAAGAGTCGATTTGTGCTGATTATAAGGTCCATAACAACAATCTTAAATATTGAGCGTGTACCAAATGCGTACCAAATGTAATGCGTACTAAAAATCTTCATGTGTGCGGGGGAAAACCGACTACTCTCAAATCATTTGATTTTGTGGTCTGTGATGTGAAGGAATGTTGTCAATCAAAGAAGCTACCTGATTGAGGAACAAGGAAATGACCGTAAATAAAAACAAACAAGTTTGAGATCTTTTTGTAATAAAGTGGGTTCCCTAGACAGCAGCAATAATTTTCCAATGCAAGACTTTTCTTCTCAATTTTTTACTTTTTCGGAAATACTCGGACATAATATAATAATAATAATAATAATGGTAAGTAGAAGGTGAATGAATCCTCACCTTAATGGCCTGCTCCTCATCTGTGAGAAAGTTTTCCATTTGGGCAGCTTTCTCCTTCTCACTCATGGCGTTCTGTGTCACAGTTTTCAGCTTCTCTTCAAGTGCAGAATTTTGGTCCAAGGTTTGCTTCAGTCTACAATCAGACATTAAGAAACACACCGTTTCCCATGCATTGCAATGTCTCCCATCTACAGCTATGAAAAATAATGGACTAAATAAGACTGACTTGAAATTGTTTTTCTGGATTTGATCTTTGACCCTGGAGATTTGGGACCTCATCAACTCCACAGTTGAAGCTGTTTTTTCCAATGAGGTTTTAGAACTTTTTAGCTGCAAATATGAGTCAAACAAGTCAAATACACATTAATTTAGCCTAGGTATAATGCAGTAATACTCTCCATATTAGTGACTATCCTGTTTTTCGTTGTTTTTGTGCTCAGGTCAAGGCCATGTCTAATGCATAAAAATATTGCTTGGGTAGCATTTTGTTTGCGTTGCATCTTGAAGTTATGGGAGGAGCTTCATTAAATCATCTTGTCGAATAGGAAAAAAGTGCTTTATCACCATCTTGTGGCATCTAAAGGCAATTGCCAACTATTTGGCAGGTTTGTTGCAAAGGTATACAATTGAATTCTGCTCAGAGATGTTTACCTCATCCTGCATCTCCATGTAATTCTTCTCCTGCTCCTTCAGTTCTTGCCGCAGTTTTGCGGCCTGACGATTGGTTGCGGTCAACTTCCTCTCCTTTTCCTTGTTGTCATTCAGCTGCGAGTCGTGCAAGTGCTTCATTTCTGTCAAGAAGCCATTCCGTTCCCTGATGATCTGATTGGTCTCTGAAAGTTTCTGGAATCATGGATGGACTTGTATGTGTTATACGGGTGTGTGTATTGTCAGTGGTTTTCCTGATCAAATTAAAGCAGCGGCGGTACCATCCAGTTGAGAATGGGAAATTGGGGCATCTTTTCTACCTGATAGAAGGCGGAGTTGGCCACCTCCAAATTTTATATAGGAAAACCCCTGACTGTGTTGACATTGTGTTGGTGATGTTATTTGGTTGTTTACCAGAGCCCACTGTTGCATATCAGCATCTCTTTGCTTCATCTGTTGGATGGTGTTTTCCCACTGATGGATGATCCGCTCACTTTCCCGGTGAGCCTGCTGCAAATGTGCTGCTGTCTTGTCTAAAGCAATCTGACGGGACAACAGGAAATGTTCGATTCTAAGTGCATTCTCTTATAGTATATCTGTTCTTTAGCGTATATATGATATAAAGAAGGTGCCCAGGGTTGGGGAATCCACACTCTAAAAACAGTTGGGTCAAAATAGCCCAACTATGGTTCAAAAATGGACCGATCCTCTCCTTTGGTCAATTTGAGCCAACTTTGGAGTCAAGAAATGGGTCTTTTAGTGTAAAACAACTCGTAAATATTGGTCAAATCCTTTACTTGGGTGAAAAAATTGTGTCATTTTGTATAAAATAGCCCAGAAAGTTGGGTCAAATTGACCCTAAAGTGGATCGGTCCATTTTTGATACATAATCGGTTTACTTTTTGACCCAACTGTTTTTAAGCCCCGTCCAGCAAAGCCGGCTTCGTTCCTCAAACAAATCTCGTATACACAGAAGCATTTCAAGACTTGCGTGTCCAAAAGAAGACACTGAGGACGTTTAACGGCTGTAATGTATATGCCAAGACTGGAGTGGCGCTGTAGCGCAGCCATAGGGAGTTAACGGAAAACGTAGAAGAAGAATCAGCGAAGAAGACAAACACGTTTTTTTTTTCTAACTTCATTGCAATCTACAGATCAAACATGGCTTTGCATGTATCAAAACAACATGAAAAAGACGAACACAGGAGAAGTGACAATGGCGGGTGATTCAAGTACAACACTGCTTGTTGAACGTGGGAATAAAGAAGCTAAATATTTTGCTGCAAAAGCATAAGCTAAGGAGGCTGCGCAAAACTACTACGACACGGCTATCTGTCATTGTTGTTGACAAACTGACGGTCCGCGCGCAGTCACGCGAGAATTGCCGTATACGTCATCAAACTGCGACAATGTGTCGTCATCAAGCTGCGACCATTACGTCATCACTGGAGGAGTATCCTGCATAAGGCGTCCAGACAGACGCGTACGGGGTGCGTTTTGAAATCTTTCCACTCTGAAGCCCGATTTCAAAAGTGATCGGTTTCAAGCTCCGAAACCGCGACATCATGTGGACGAACGGCCTGAACGGTAAGAAACTTGTGCGGATACATTGAAACTGGCTTTCTTGTGGGCGGGGCCTTAGAGAGCAGTTCCGGAAAGTCAAAACCCTGACATAGATTGGTTTTGGCCACAGGTGTGGCTACTCAACTGGCAGGTACCTGGTAAATAAAAGCACCTGTGGCTAAAGCTAAACTGTTTCAGGATTTTGACTTTGGCCCTGTTTTGGTTTTTATTTTGGAGTGAGGTTTATGATGTGTGAAAGTGGCTTTTTTTTTTAGTGTGAGAGTTTACTGTGTGAGCATTTTTGGGGTGTGTGATCTTTTTTGGGTGTGAGAGGTTTTTGGTGAATGAGAGAGTTTTTTTTTAGTGAGTGTGAGAGTTATTTGGCTAAGGTGAGACTATTGGTGTGACTATTAGTTTTTAAGTGCACTCATAAAAACCTCTTGAAAATAAAACTCTCATTCACCAAACTCTCACACGCTCAAAAACCGCCACTGTCACAAAAACATCTCACACGCACCACACACACCAAACTATCTTCTTACACTCAGAAAAACCTCTTGAAAATAAAACTCTCATTCACAAAACTCTCACACACTCAAAAACCGTCACTGTCACAAAAACATCTCACACGCACCACACGCACCAAACTATCTTCTTACACTCAGAAAAACCTCTTGAAAATAAAACTCTCATTCACAAAACTCTCACACACTCAAAAACCGTCACTGTCACAAAAACATCTCATACGCACCACACGCACCAAACTATCTTCTTACACTCAGAAAAACCTCTTGAAAATAAAACTCTCATTCACAAAACTCTCACACACTCAAAAACCGTCACTGTCACAAAAACATCTCACACGCACCACACGCACCAAACTATCTTCTTACACTCAGAAAAACCTTTTGAAAACTCTCACACTCACCAGACTCTCACATATTTTAGTGTATATGATGTGTGAGGTTTTTTTTTTTTTGGTGAGTGTGATGTTATATCGTGTGTGAGGTAAATATCATTTTTGTCCCATACATTGTATTCATTCAGTCCCAAAGCCAAGAAGCATGCAAGACTCAATCATACATTTTGTTGCGTTGTACCTGAGCAGATAAAGTTTCAGTTGTTTCCATGTCAAGTGCTTTGCGCTTTTTATTGGCCTCCAGCCTGGTCCTTTCAATGGCCAAAGTGAGCGACTGTGGGACAGAAAATCAAAATTTTATAGAGCTTTCTTAAGGCCTTCGAGCACAAGCTGGTCTCATGACCTTGATCATTTGCTCATCCTGCTGCGAATACTTGATGATGGCCATCACGTCGTCGTCTTTTCGTGCCGATTCCTCCAAAAAAGAATCCATGGCCTGCTGGTCCCACTTCATTTGGATGCGAAACTGCTCCAGCTTCTGTTGTGCCTTGAATATGTCATTCTGATCATATTGGCAAAAGGTTAATACAGTGGTCACACTCCAAAACATGTGATTGGGTATTTAAAGGAAAGGTTGGAAGTTTATAGACCTCAAGCCTGTTTTTCCTCTCAGCCAAAGATCGAAGCTCATTTTCCATCTGAGCGTTCTCCTGCGCCAGATGGCCAATTTCTCTCTGTGCGATGGCAGTCAGGTGTGTCTCCAAATCTGCTTCTCTGTCTTTGGCCCGGCACAGGGCCTTTGCACAATAACCACACAGCATGTAACTACTCATGAGAATTTTTGCATACAAAAATGTTCCCAGCATTTGGTGGGGGTGGGCGGGACAACTGTACCTCCATGTTTTCCAGCTCTGCGTTAACATGCTTCATGAATTCCGTTGCCAGCTGTGTTTGATCTTTATGATACTCCCGCTTGCTTTTCAGCTGCGAAAGTTCCTTCCTCTTTTTGGTAATCTGTGAAAATACCCCATTACATGAATTATGGGAGAGAATTAGATCAACAGAAGGAAGAATCAGTTACATGCTGCATAAACTAAGATGATGAATATTTTTTTCTTAATCTTAATAAGGTAATAAGTTCTAATTGAGAATTTATTACTAATCATAAATTTGTCTTAAAATAATAAATACTATAATTGTGTAAGTGCAGTTAGCATAAATGTACTAATTTCAGGGCTGTTTAAGAAATTTCCCCAAGCAAAATGTTTGTTCTTTTGGTAGATATTTGCTTAAATCAAATAAAATTTCAAATATTATTCCTTTTTTTTTGCAATGAAACATTACACCAATAATATTGCAGTCAAATACAAAACAAACTAACAATAGTGGTATATTTAATGCATAAATCGCTCACCTCTTCAATTAAAGCCTTGTTTTCAGCATTGGCCCCTGGAACAGCGTAACACTCCTCCCAGCCCACCTCTGGTAAAACTGCCATGGCGACGCTTAACATTTGACATCAATCCTGACTCACCCAAAGTTTGAGGTCTAAAATTGAGCTTCAAAGTTGTTTTGTTTTTTTGCTGTGCTATTATCAGTAGTTTCTTGCTGTAAGCTGGGAGGACTGGTGTTTGTTGTTAGTCTCTCCTAGCAACCATTCAGGTCTTTTTTTAAACATGAGCACCAGGAGGAGGCAGCATGCAGTCAAGCTTGAAGCCCTCTCAAACAGGACAACCAAGAGAAATGTCATTTCTAGTAAACAAAGTACAACTGTTATGTAGTTCTCGTGTTATCATTGGTGAAATCTTTCAATAACCCACAAGACAACAGCTGTCCTATAATTATTGTTTTATTTGTAAAATGATCATGGGATACTGGCAACCAGTTCAGGGTGTACCCAAAGCCAGCTGGGATAGGCTCCAGCGCCCCCGCGACCCTTGCGAGGACAAGCGGTTAAGAAAATGAATGGATGGATCATGGAATAACATTGTCACAGAACACAAGAAGTTCCCTACTTAATGTTCCATATTCCAATGAAATCCTTAAGATTGAATTTCCAGCCAATTAAACAAACACATAAATACCTCTAAGTTATTGCACCCATTCTAAGAAAAACACTGGATGCATTTTTTGTAGGAATTACACGTGAAAGCTGTAAGAGTGACACTAAACTGAAATGCTATAGAAGTAAATGTGGCAGTATGACAAAATAAAATGGCTTGAAACATGAAAAGGATAAAAGATCATTCACTTGGGAAAAAAAATAATACAGTATATATATATATATATATATATATATATATATATATATAAAATTAAAATTAAAAATTAATAATATATATATATAAGAAAATTATATATATATATACATTATATATATATATATAATTCAAATGAAAAAAAAAATATATATATATATATAAAATTTATTTTATTTATTTTTTTGGGACACGCATTCCTGTTGTCCATCTTGTCATTATGGTATAACCAATCTTTTAAGACACCCTCTGATGTTTTCAGTGACATTATGACCAGCATTTTATCTTTCTTCAAATCTTCAAAGGAGGTTTAAAACTGTCTAGTAGCAGAACATTCACACTTATGCGTGTGTAGTTCAATGTCGGCAAGGTTAAAATGTCCAATCTGTCATATTGACATATCAATAAACCTTTCAGAAATGTGCTCTCTGCTTTCAAACTGAATCATGTTGCATGTGTTCACAGAATGCTAATATTAGCCAAAACGTGCCCACTCTGTCAGTAGCCACCATCTCAGCAAGCTTACATATTTTCTGCTTGCAGTAATTTATGGGGGGGAGAATGTGTGGGAGATTGGCCAATATGCAATTTTAACAGGATAACATATTTAATACAATGAAAATAAAGTTGAAATGAAAATCTCAACTTTTGGGGTGGTGGTGGGGGGTTGAAGTTGCAAAGTCACAGACAGTGATACTTTCTCAAAAATACAATCCTAAATATACTGAAATTTCTGAATACAGTATTTGGCTTGAATCAGCTGAAGAATATGGAAGGAGGGGAAGACAAAAGGTATATCACATTTTATATTTTTGCTGGGATTCCCTTTTACACGTTTGACCTGTAATTTACATATAAGCCATTAAAAAAAATCAAAAATAAAATCTGCACTACATTACAGTATTATATCACAATTTTGTGAGGGCTGTCCTGTCTGGTCCACCACAATGCTACACCACTTAAGTTTCTGATATAGGAAGACTACATCACCCTTTTTAAGAGGTAAAATATACAACATTTCCCCAGTACTCTTTTGCCTTTTTCAGTCATGTGTACAAGGAATAATAGCGATCATCCAATGCACAGTCTCAAGGCGAGGGGGTCAATGGCCAGTTACTTGACCATGAGGGCAAAAATATTAGGGTAGATCCTGGCCCAGGACCACCGTCTTTACAGAGTGGTCCGGCTCTTCAGCAGGCTTCTGGCTGCTGGCTGAGAATGCAGCACACCTGTTATGGTGAGGGAAGAATACATTTACACATGCAGAAACATGATTCAAAAGCACAAATATTAATGTCATGGTACCTTGACTTACAAATTTAATTTGTTCCCTGACCACGCTCATAAATCAACTGAATCGCATATCAATTACATTTTCCAATTTGGTTTTGTTACGCATTATTAACTCATTCACTGTTATTTCAAATTAATTTTAACTATTTCTATTAGTTTAAAAAAAAATCCCACTTTTGTTAACAAGAGTATGACGACAACCTAGGGGGGGGAAAAATTATTGTACATTTAGAACAGATATCAAATTTGTGATTAATCGTGAGTTAACTAGTAAAGTCATGCGATTAATTATGATTAAAAAAAAATATCGCCTGATGCCCTTGGGAACTTTTCTTTCTTTTTTAAAAAAGAAAAGAAAAGATTATTAAAAAATTAAAAAATAATAATTACAATTACTTTTTTTTAAAGAAGAAGAAAAAAAAAATTAGGGGTGTCAGGCGATTAAAAATTTTCATAATTAATCACATGACTTCACTAGTTAACTCACGGTTAATCACAAATTTTATATCTGTTCTAAATGTACAATACTTTTTTTCTAGGTTTTCATACTCTTGTTAACAAAACAGGAAAAATGTTTAACTAATAGAAATAGTTCAAATGAATTTTTGACGTCTATAGCCGTCAATAGCAGTGAATGAGTTCATAAAAGAAAAAAGCACTGTGTTGTATAAAAACATTAAAGAGTTGTTTCTGTGATGTGAGTTGGATGTGTGCCTTAAAGAGGTGTGGCCCAGTGAGGGACATCACCCCCAACCACCTCCCCACCCCCAACTTCACTCCAGCAGTGGTGTATCTGAAGCTCGTAACTCAAAGCAAAAATACCGGCAAAGTGAGGACTTGTAAATCAAGGTAGACTGTACACAAATGAACTTGTGTTTGACCTGGCAGAGATCGAACTGCTGACAGGGTTGGACCTTCGACTCATGCTGGAGGCAGAAGATGGAAAGCGCAAATTGGCCTGAAAGAAGCACACGCGTAAGCATTATTGCATTGGCTGACGATTTACATCAGTTTTTCACAACCTTTTATGAGAAAAGAAGAACAATTCTCACGGCACATCAGTAAACAAAAGTATTAAAAAGTATAACTATCAAAAGAATGATTATCTCACCTCATTTTACTGACAAATTTACTTACTAGTGGGACATATGTAAATTGCAAATTTAGCTGAACACAAATCGATATTTTTCCGTTAACATAAAATGCACCCTTCTGCCATCTAGTGGAAAAACATTTCATTCTTGCGACTGCCATTCTACATTTCTGGCATAAATTGATGAACAAGAATATATCATTTGCAGTCAATAAATAATAACCCTCAGCCCAATCATGCCCCCACTCATCTACTGGTATGATTGAAAATGTTAGTTTGTTGACAAACACACAAAATGGCTTCTAAGAGCCCAACCTGCTGAAAGTATTGCTCTAGCGTCGATTTGAGTTGAGGTCTGTACTTGGTGGAAGCAAAGAGCATCTCATTGATAGAATCATTAAATTCCATTATTTGCCTGACTTCGTTCTCCAAATCCTGTTTGGCTTGTAATCGATTCTTCAAGGAATTGTTAACTTCCTAAAACCAAACAGGAGACAAAGGCAAAAAAAGGAATGATGGTTAGGCCCGCCAGTGACAAATATATTCGTCAAGTATGTTTTTTAACATGTGAGCGTGGTTTGTTTGGTGTTTTGTAGTTTGCCGACGACGAAGCAAAAAAAAATATTGCTGTCAAAATCACGGTTCTTCTTGACATGTTTCGTTTTTTTCTCCACTTTTTGGTCTGAAAGTGTCTTTGATGAAACCAGCCCAAGTTCCACTGTTGATTGCGAAAGAATGGTTCTGTAAAGATCCATGCAAATGTTCTAGAACGACTGGAAATATGGGAACTGTTTTGGAAACAGCTGTCTGTGAATGAATTAATAACACTGAGATATTTCAAGTATTTTCTCTGACCAAACACTTTTTCTTTTTTCATCTACGGCTTTGTGGTACCTGTACATCCTGACGAAGCTTTTTAGCTATTTCACTTTTGATCAACACCGTCTCCTCGGCCACCTTAAGCTGTTCTTCAAGCTTGAACTTTTCCTGATAATCTGGAGCTGACATGGAAACACAAATCTATAGTTAGAGTTAGATTTGCTTTGATTTGTATTTTAGATGCTAGAGGTGTGTGAAAAATAACTACAGATTGCAAATTAAGTAATGGCACTCGTTCTAACAAAAAAACGGGTAGCATTACTAAAGAATTCAATTTTTGTAGAAATTGAGTGTCAATGAGAGATGATGTGGAATTAATTCACTTTAATTCACTTTCTAAAAGTGAAAGTTGGTTCAGTAATGTGGAAGGAGATGGAAACCTTGCGCCTCCAAAATCATCCTCACTTTTCAGAAGACAAAAAAAAAGACACGTTTGCTCAAGCATTAATATTGCATCGTCAAAGCAACGCTCTAGGTTGGGCAATCATTTGTACAAAGATAATCCACATGTGTGGATTTACCATTTTGTGAATAAATATGACATTTACCAAATTGTGATATAGGGGAAGTTTCGACTAGATGCCAGCGAAAAGCTCATTCAGGACAACATTATTCATCACATTTGCAAATGTTCACTCTAAAATTAATAATTTACAGATCTTTCATATCTCATTCGTATCGCAACCCATCTTTCCCCACTTAAAAGAATGGCAATGCTCTAAATCTATTTCAAAATCCTTCCAAAAACATCCACAATTTTGTAATCAAAGACGTTTTTTTAAACAAATATTCTATAATATTGCACTTTTGCAAAATGACATAATGAAATTATGTAAAGGATGTATAAACAGTATAAACAGTTTTTGCCACAAATTGTACTTCAATTCAATGTACATTGTGCTGTTCCTTTCTGTAAGTGCACCTTAGGCAGCATAATACAAACTGTGATTTTTATGGAGATAGACACTCTTCAGTAAGATGCAGTAATATTATTCAACCTGTTCAACATTCACACGATAAAGGATGTTGCAGGAAGACAGGAAACTATTCTGCTGAATTATTGCAACTGATAAGGGTGTCACAGTCAGGTTTACATACTGGCTTCTTTGGCTTTGATGACTGTTGTGTGAAATCCAGTATTGCTGAGGTGGAATAACAGCGTTGTGTTCTCCAGAGCTTTATTTTCCTGCTCGGCCTTGCGGATTTTGTTATTTAGACACTTGCTCCGCTGCCTGAGTTCCGCTTTCTCTAACGCAGCCTAGTGGAAGAGAGTCGCCTTTTAGTGACAGTGGCCGACCAAATACAAACTATAGCAGGGGTGGGCGCACTCGGTCCTCGAGGGCCGGAGTCCTGCAGGTTTTGGATGTCTCCAATGATCAGCTCATCAGCAAGCTCTGCAAAAGCTTGGTGACGATCCTGTTGATTGGAATCAGCTGTGTTGCAGCAGGGAAACCTCCAAAACCTGCAGGACGCCGGCCTTTGAGGACCGAGTTTGCCAGTCACTGTAATATAGCATCATTGAACCTTTCGGATCAGCTTACCCTAGCTATGTAGTGCGCTTGAGACTTGACTGCATCCTCGTCATCATCTTGGGCTGCCATAGTAAAGGTCACGACCTCGTAATGCTTCTTTGTGGCTTCGACCTTGTACAACTTTATATTTAGTTCCATACTAGGAAGGACGACAGTTAAGAAAAAAAGTCATCAATATGTGATGCTTATAATGCTGAGGCCAGTTAAAAGTTCCTGCAGGAAGTAGGTTTTTATTAACTTGAGCTCAGCATCTCTTTTGGGGCAAGTTGCTGCCACATATTGCACATGCACATGCCAAAAACGACCACACTAACACACACACTTGACTAATCTGCAAGCGTGATGTCAACCAGACGCTAATTGTGTTTTTGGCTTGAAGAGAAGGAAGAGCTGCTTGTAGCGTTTGATGTTTGCGCTGAATGGAATGAAACCGTCACCTTAGTTGATTTAAATTGTCTTTATTCATGAATGCAGTTTTTATAAAGATCAAAAAGCCAGGCTCGAGTAGGATTTTGAACGTTTCAGCCCATACCATGAATGTAGAATGAGAGGGGTATATTACCCATACATGAAGAAATCTGTGATTATTTGCAGACCCTGTAAATTTTCATCATGTTGTTAACTCATTCACTGGTAGCCCAGTTAAAATCGATTTTGACATCTTTAGTCATCAATGGCAGTGAATGAGTTAAAAAAAAAGATTATTTAAAAATTAGGGGCATCAGGCGATTTTTAGTTGTAATTAATACAACTTAACTCACAATTCACCACAAATGTTATATCTGTTCTAAATGTACACCAAAAAAAATCTAGGTTTTCATACTCTTGTTAACAAAAGTGGAAAAAATGTTAAACTAATAGAAATAGTTCAAATGATTTTTTGGCGTCAATAGCAGTGAATGAGGTATCTGTTTGATGAAGTTGTGCTTCCACAGTTGTAAGCATATAAGGTTTTTCTCTGGTTGGAAATTCAATCACGTGACAGCGGGCGAGCCTTCAGCCAGCCCTCCCACCCTATAACGGCCCCTAGGTCCAACTTTGGACAGCCCTGATGTAAAGAGAGTAACATTCTTTTTCAACTTTTCACTACATCCTGTTTTTACCTGATTTTTTGCCTTTCCTGCTCCATGGTCTTCAGCTGCTGAGTAAGCATTTGACTGTAGACTCGGATCTCCTCTTGCCTCTCATGAATTGCTTTCTTCACATTCAGTTGTCTTTTCTCCAAGGACACCACGCTGTTGGCTTTGTTGAACAGGAGATCCCTCCTACGCTTCACCTCAAGCTTGGAGATGTTCTGCTCCACAATATGCTCCTGATGAAGAGTCATTGGACATTTGTTTTATAACGGATGGCATATTCAGAGACATATGCTACAATATGTCACGGTTGCTATTATGCAGCGCTAAGGCTGATTGCCATGGTAACAGTCTGACTCAGCTATGTTCTGCCAAAAGATCGTCACGGACACATATAATTGATTAAAGCACATTGAGTTCAAGTTGCCTTGTGTATGAAATGTGCGAAAGAAATAAACTTCTCCTCAAACTATTCTACAGTATCTTACAAAAGTGAGTAGCATATTTTACACGGTAAAATTGGAAATGCACATATGGTAAAAGTATAAATGTATTATCCTCCACAAACAAACAAAAATGCATTGAATGGCCATTAATGTCTGGTGGCGACAAAAGTGAGTACACCCGTATGTGAAACTGTCCATATTGGGTCCAATTAGCCATTTCCTGGTGTCATGTGACTCATTTGTTTCCCAAGGTCTAATGCTGCATTCAAGGAAAGTGGGAAGTCAGATTATCCCAGTTCCGATCTCAAAGTATTCGAGTCAAATGTAAACAACGAAGATGGCTGAATACAATACATTGTTTGTTCTGGTTAACGCAGTCATTCCAAATCACGCTGTGTTACGTGAATCTATTCCAAGTAATTAAAGTAACGACACAAATATGTTAATAAATAAATCTTGTAAATTATGTTTTGCCATTCACGGTCGGTCTCTCCACGAGGCTCATTGTCGAGTGACATCAGATTTCAGTCGGTCAGTGAAGCCGGGTTCCTTTTTTACCCCCCGACTTCGCAACTCGAATGTACAAGTTCAAAGGGCCGTTCCCGTGCTCACTTCCTGGTATGAAGTCAGAAAAGTCCGACTCCCCAGTTTCCTCGAAAGCAGCCTTAGTTTTGGTGTGTTAAATTTGGAGTTGTCATTCACACTCTTTCATCCTGGTCAGCGGAAGTTCAATGTGGCATCCATGCATCGGTTACCTGTTTCTTCAGCCCGAGTCTCTTCAGCTCTTTCTCGATATTATTATTGATCAGCTTGAGTTCTGCTACTTTGTTGTACAGATCTTTCTTCTGAACTGCGGAAGCCTCCCGCTCATTCCTCAAAAATCGAACGTCCTCCTGCCACAGACAAAAGGATATCAAGTAAGATGTCATCGTTTGTGCTGATTGTCACACACTACTGTGCGCTGTCTGACCTCAGACTCCTTGATTTTGATGAGGATCTTACTGGATGTCTTTTCCCTCTCCTCAAGGGAAACGAGCATCTCTGTGATCTTGACTTCCATCTCCAACTTTTCATCGGAATCACCAACAACACCTTGCAATCGTGATAGTTTTTTATCTAGTATGATCAACTGGGAGTCCTGATGCAGAAAAGTGGCATAAGACAAGAACCTGAGAGAAAGCAAGCAGTCGGGCTGTTTGTTGGTATGCTGCTTACCTTTTCATTCATGATCATCATCTGCTTGACTAAGTACTCCTCCTGTTTCTTGAGCTGGCATTCCAACGTGTTGATGGTGCATTTACTGCGTAATAAATGTGCCATGTAATTCTTTTCCTTTATCTTGAAGTCCTCCCCTTGCTGCTTGAAGCGGACAACCTCCTTGCTGCGTTCACGTAGTTGGATGTCCAGCTCCTGGTAAACAATTTGGTGGAACACATAAAGCAGAGTGGTGCATTTTAGGTATGAGTTTCATTCATTCCGTAACCAGGCTCATAACTCAAAACATTCCTCTCAAATCATCTTTCCCCATTAAAATTTAATTAAAAGCCATAAATAAGTTCCAGCCTCATCCCCAAATGATGATTTTGTTAAACTAGCTTCTTAAGTCATAATCCACAAATCCAGGTCAGGGCACCAATTGAAAGGTTCTGAGGGAACCTTCACCAAGTCCTTTTATTTTTAATGCTTGCAATATTATACCAATAGTAACACCCAGAAGACTGCATATTCTCAAATCGAGTTCACCACTGTGGAGCCTTTTTATGATAGATGGGGAAGAAGGTCTAATCTGTCCAAAATGATTCCTAATCTTATACGGTCCTGACTCTGACCCACACTGGAGGGTGGCTCTGCCCAGCCCATGTGACAACGTATGACTCAATGATCTTGCTTGGTTTAAATTGGTGCAGACAGATATGAAATTGCAGAGCCACAAAAAAGGTCACAGCAAAGACTTTAGGCTACGTTAACATCAGTTTAACCAATAACTAGCTAAACATTGACTTGCCCTGATTTTCTACTGTATATAGATTTACAAATCACTTTTTTTTTTTAAACCTAATTGCCGTTGTAGCTTTAAACAAGTATACAGCGTCCCACCTTGATGGCCTGTTGCTCTTCCTTGAGGAAATTTTCCATCTGGGCAGCTCTCTCCTTCTCACTCATGGCGTTCTCAGTCACAGATTTTAGCTTCTCCTGAAGGACAGCATTTTTGACCAAGGTATGACCCAGTCTACAACAAATAAAATATGTGATCATTGTTCAGCAAAGTCCCACCGTGGATTACGGGATAGCGCTGTTGCTGTTGAGTTGGACTGACTTTTCTTTGTTGTTCTGGATGTTTTCCTCCATCCTGCATATGTGGGACCTCATCGAATACACATTGTAGGTTGTTCTATCCAATAAGGCTTTGCAACTTTTCAGCTGAAGATGCACACACAAAAAATCAATCCACTTTGTGTGTGTCTCTCAAGTCACCCAATTTGGATTACTTTTTACTTTTTAATGATCTGGGTCTATGTTGAGTACAATTTATTAACATTTGTTATGTTTTTGTCACATTATTATATAAATATTGATTTTGAACTACTCCAGATGATATGTGGTACTGTTGAGTGTTGTTATTTAGTCTTGGGAGCCTGTGATTCCAATGTGTTAAGAGGTACGTTAACTCGGGTGAGTCCCTACCAAAGACCAAGGTACCAAATGCACGATTACCTCATCTTGCATCGTGGCGTAATTGATCTCTTGCTCCTTGGAGGTCAGTCGCAGTTTTGCGTTCTGTCGATGGGTTGCGGCCAATTTCTTCTCTTTGTGTTTGTTGTCGTTTATCTGCGAGTCCTGCAAGTTTCTCATTTCCATCAAAGTGACATTCCTTTCCCTGATGATCTGGTTGGTCTCAGCCAGTTTCTAGATCGATGAAGGGATGAAGTGGGTTATATGTGGGTGGGTGTTCACATTGTGCTGGTGGATTTATATTATTCATTACGGTGACCATTCACTAGGGCTAGGCTATATCACTGCATGTAGAATAGGTATTGTACATCTTTAACTAAAAAAAAAAACTATTCTTTACATATTTTGTATATATTTTATGCTTTCGTGTGTGTGTGTGTTTAAATGCATTTACCATGTGTTTAAAAAGTATATTTTATTAAATTTAAATGCCGTTCAAGTCAAATTTGACAACAATAAAAAATACTCTCATTTTTTTTCACCCTGAAATTTTATGATTTCTCCTTAACTCATTTACTGCCGTTGACGGCTATAGACGTCAAAAATTCATTTAAACCATTCCACTTTTTTTTAACAAGAGTGTGAAAACCTCAAATTTTTTATTGTACATTTAGAACAGCTATAACATTTGTGATTAATCGTGAGTTAACTAGTGAAGTCAAGCGATTAATTACAATTAAAAAAATGTAATAACCTGACGCCCCTAATTTTTAAAAATCTTTTTTTAAATCAGGCGATTATTTTTTTTAAATTGTAATTAATCACAGGACTTTAATAATTAACTCACAATTAATCTCAAATTGTATATCTGTTCTAAATGTGTGTTTTTTTTTTAGGTTTTCATACTCTTAATAAAAGTGGAAAAAGTGGGAAACTAATAGAAATAGTTCAATTTTTTTTTTTTTTACGTCTATAGCCGTCAATGGCAGTGAATGAGTTAATTGACCAAAAATACACCTAAATTATTTTTTGTTATTTTTAATGTCATTCTTTTGCGCAGGTGGTACAAAGGTGAGGTACAGGTGAAATTTGGCCAGTCTCTACAAAAACGGATTTCAGATTCATTATTGTGTGTTATATCAAGGAAAATTGTGTTAACACTGGGAATTTTAAAACTGTGAAACTGCACACGCCATGAATGTGTGTATTTTTGATGGAGTGGTACTGTTCATGAGAGCTGTCTGTATTCCCGCCACCTTTGCACAGGTTCCTGTAGAAACATGCATCTGTTGGTCTTTAAGTCATGTACCGCATTTGTGTACTCTTCAACAATTTTCAAAACGACCTATATGGTCGTATTTATTGAAGGACTGTCTCAAGTGGTAACAGTGTTCATGGGAGATCTTGAAAGAAGTGTCTGCGTTTACACCTCATTTGCACAGATTACCACAGAAACATGCGCATGTTGGTCTTTAACTCATTTGCTCCCAAAAACGTGTAAAAACGCTCTATTTCAAATATTGCCATGGTCCCAAAAACATAACTGAAGAGGTCGCTTAAAACAATGGTAGTTATTACAAAAACGGCCAGCAGGTGAAAGCAGAGTATAAGAGATCAACTAGGACCATGTTGCAACAAGCACTTTTCTCCAGTCTTTTGAACAGGTTTTTGAATAATAAAACTTAGCAATATTCTAATGCTAATTGCTGCAAAACGGAAACAGATACAAATATGCTTGTTTTCCCCTGATGAAAGAAGAGACTCGAATCTTTCTTTTGGTAGGTTCCATGTTTTTGAAGCAATAGAACACAATATTCTGTGGGCCTTACAAAATCAGTCAAAATCCAGTAAAGCAGCCGGGAGTGAAGAGGATTGCTTCAGTGAAAATGGCTGGGAGTGAATGACTTAAACAGGAATCTCAAGCAAAACAGCATAAGAAGGATCATCCATAAGTGGGACATTATTTTGATTGACGTTTTTATTAGGGATGTTCGGTATCACTTTTTTCAGACTGATTCCAGTACAAGTATCGTACTCAACTCTTGAGTAGACACAGATACCGACACCACTTGTACTTTTGATACATAACCCCCCCCCCCCCCCCCAAAAAAAAAGACAGAATGTTAGACGGGCTATGAATAGATCTGTAGTCCATAATTTCATAGAAACAATTATTATGAGGGTACACTTGGTCTGGGTCAAAATTGACTGAGAACATACTTTGCGCGCATGGAAAATAAAGAGATTGGGTCAAGTGATGAGGGGTATATTAAAGCTTAAACTATTTTATATGTCATTGCAGTTTTTCATTGCTGGCGAGTTTAGCAAGTAACTCCCACAATGAACGAGATTACTGTGCATATCGTTGTTTACCAGAGCACACTGATGCATTTCGCCATCTCTTTGCTGCATCTGTTGGATGGTGTTTTCCCATTGGTGGATGATCTGCTCAGTTTCCACGTGAGCCTGCTGCAATTTCTCTGTCGTCTTTTCTAAAGCAACCTGAGAGGAAAACACAATACGGAAGGTCATCCATTGCGTCTTTCCTTTCCATTTCTGTATGCTTCTTGTGTTCAGTACCTGCGCAGATATAGTCTCCGTCATTTCCTTGTCAAGTGCTTTGTGCTTTTTACTGCCCTCTGCTGTGGTCCTCTCAATGGCCAAATTGAGTGACTGTGGTACAGACAAATACCATTTGAGTCAAGGATAATTCCGAAATGAAGAAAGGTGACATGCCAATTTATAATTACCTTGATTCTCTGCTCATCCTGATGTGAATACTTCATGATGATCATCGTGTCGTCATCTTTTATGGCAGACTCCTCCAAAAAAGAAATCAAGGCTTCCTGGTCCCATTTCATTTGCATACGAAACTGCTCCAGCTTCTGTTTAGCCTTCACGGTGTTGTTCTAAGCATGCGGACAAAAGGTTAGTCATCATTTTGGCCATTTTATTGGGACGTTTCAAATGAAAATAAACAATGTATGGCTATTATTATTCACCTCAATATATTTTGTCTTTTCAGCCAAACTCTGCAGTTCATTTTCTATCTTAGTTTTGTCTTGTCCCAGACGGCCTATTTCTCTCTCTGCGATGGCGGTCAGGTCATTCTCCGAGTCGACTTCTCTGTCTTTGGCCTTGCACAGAGCCTTTGCACAACAATCTTACCAAGTTATTGTTGAGCCAACTCCACAAAGACAAATAGTTTGCAGACTCAAATCAATCCAACATACCTCTGTGATTTCCAGCTCCTTTCTGGCCTTTGTCAGGCAGTCATTTCCTAATTGCCTTTTTTCTCGATTAGTCTCACGTATGTTTCTCAGTTGCACGAGCTCCCTCTTTATCTCACATATCTGTAGGATCAGAGAACAAACATTATCTCATCGGATTTTGCTCCGATGCTTGCTGTTCAGCATTTCCGCACAAAATGAAAATAAATCAAATAAAAATGAACATTATTGTAACAAAATAGGCAATTTTTCAAAGGGACAGTATGTAGACATGTTTGCCATCTAGTGGTGAACTAGTAGAATGCAACGACCTAAGTTCGAAGCATGTGCATTTTGAAGCACGTACACAACGGTGCTTCAGAGAGACCACACTTCGCAAGCCTACCACCGATTTGTACGTTTGCTAAGTTTGTCTCCTTTGGGTATCCGTGGTAGAAAGATGGGGGCAAAACATGCTAGCCTTTTCTAAGGTGAGGCGTGACTAATGTAGTGTAATGTAATTAGCGATTACAAGACCTACGATTATATATATTTTTTTCTAATGTACGTTGATGTGACAGTGTGCAAAAAAATATGTTCTATTGAAATTAATAGTGGGTTTTTAAAATGAACATTGAAAAATCATAAGATTTCTACATACTTTTTCTTTAAATTTCTTTGGCTTTTAGGGGTTTACATGTATTTATGCTGATTGTGCCATAATTATGATCAACATTAATCATTTGTAAAGTTGGATAAAAAGAAAAAGTCTACACACCCCTAATAAAAAAAAAACTGGAATTTGTATTTTTTTTATAATGATATTAACGTAAATGATTTTAAAACTTTTCCCACCATTGATATAACCTAAAACACGTACAACAAATTTGAGAGGGGAAGTACAAATAAACACTTGAGGCAATGTGGTTGCACACCTTCTTAAAACTGTGTATGGTGTGTTCAGAATTTACCAAACATATTCAAAATCGCGTCAAATGGGGTCCCAGTGCACACCTGCCACCATTTAAAGTGCCTCTGATTACCGGTAACCCCAAATAATTTTCAGATGTTATAGTTTGCTTCCTAGCAGAATCTTGAAAGCTTTTCCAATTCCATTTGAAGAAAACCAGCATTTCTTTTTCAATTGAGTTGTACAGATAAAAGGTCAGATTCATGGTGGGAAAATATTTTAAATGATTCGTAAAAATAAAAAAAATTTGAAAGGCACATGTTCCATTTGTGCAGTGAAGACAGAGCATGTATTTAACTTAGTAACTTAGTGGTAGTGAGAAATAAATCAGGAACATACTCACCTGGCTTATTAAAGCCTTGTTTTCAGTGTTGACTACTGGGAGGGCATAGTGCTGCTCCCAGCCAGTCTCTGATAAAGTTCTCGCTGCAAATGCGGCCATGTTTAGTTACTGGATACGTTTCTGTATTGATAGGGATTTATTTTGTTAGCTGGTGTGAAGTTAAAAGTGCAAGTAGATTTGAATGACTCATCACATCAAAACCAAAAGTATTCCCCCATCTCACTGGAGCGATCGAGTGTACGACATCGTGAGTTGGGGTCGTAGTCACAGTCACTTTGATGATGTCATCACAGGGGATGCATCATTTGAAAGGCAACAGTCATAGGGAGGGCTTTATGACACGATATGGTAGAAGCTACACTGTGAACTACATCTCTTGTCACCCGGCAACTATTTACAACTTAGAGCCATTATTTTTACCTACTTTCTTTAGATTTTTTTTCCAATTCAGTGAAAGGACAGAGTTTATCTGTACATGTCATAGGCAATATTAATCACGGACAAAATCTTGAAAGTCTTTTTTTTTTTTTTAGCATTGCAAAAAAACTGCCATATGTTTTTGTTCTAAAAGAATACAAACAAACAAAGTTTTTTTTCTCTAGAAAATGAGAATTTGTTACTGTAACATTCTGACTTTTTTTCCACCTGGAAAACAGGACTTTTTATTTTCTAATTTAGGGAAACAGTTATGTATATGTCTCCCCTCCAAGGGGTCCCTGGTCCCAAATGTTTGACTGAGAACCCTTGTCTTAGTGTAGTTACTAGCTACGTTACCAAAAATACAAAACTCAGTTTGATGCAAAGTAGTTCTGCAGCCACACAAACGAGCTAAACAAAATACTGCTATACTAAATTTATCAATTTAAACACCAATATTCATTTTATCTGTAGAGCAGGACTATGAAAACATTATCTTTGTGTGGATGTTTCTAATATTTTGGACAGTAGATGTACAACACTAAGAGTGATTCTAAATCAATAGTGTCCTGCAAGTTTTGGATTATTCTCTTCTCCAACACACCTGAAGCTCATCAGCAAGCTCTGCATGAGCCTGTTCATTGGAAAGAGGTGCGTTGGAGCAGGGAAACATCCAAAACCTGCAGGACTTCGGCCCTCCAGGGCCGAGTTTGGACACCACTGTTCAAAATCGTTCTCTATTTAAATATGCCCTCCCCAGGAGTGAGGAACTGTAAGACATCCAAAGACTAACCTCGTTTAACCCTGAAAGCAAAACACTATATTCCTCACGCAGAGGCTGCTGAGAGTGAGAACAGCTTGCAAGCACACAGAGCTGGCAACTTTAACCAAACTGAAACATTTATTTTATGTTCAAAGAAACAGCATTGATCTGGTAAAAACTGTGATTATTGTTCATATGGAATAGTCACAGAGGTATCATAAAACACATATCTGGATGCCACTCAGAAGTCAGATTAAAAATCCTTATTTAAGAATGTTTACATCACAGTTCAAGAGTGTGTGTTGACATTTGAGCAGAGCCCAAACACATCCAAAAACTGACATGGTGCCTTCTTCTTGCTTGGTTTCGGCAGCCCCCAAAATCCCCAATACTGTAGTTAGAAGCGCCCAAGCCACCACAAGTTCACCAACAAAGTGATATGCATTATCTTTATATCTGTACTGTACATACACGAACGAACACACACACACACATGTATATATAAAGTCTCTGCTGTGTAAAATATTTCAGTCCTGAGGATTGAAAAGGCAACGTAGTTGTCAGCTCAGTGTGGGCCACGTGTTCTTTTCTCTTGTTTGTGTGGGCTGTTAAGAGGAGCTTAAACTGCCGTACTTTTGGTCCCGATGTGCGGTCGTGCAAACTCCACAAAGTCATCAATGAGTACAGGCCATGCTCCTGATGGAGGGAAAACATTCAAGTAGTGAGTTCTCAGTGACAATGAAATTAGGTGATGTAGAAGCCTTTACCCAATGTCCTTGTAGAGTGGTACCTCATCTTACGAGTAACGGGACTTTTGAGTTTTTCCATATTTTATCCCGAGTTGTGAACACTAACTATGGTTAGGAAGAAGAAGAAAAAAGAGGCCAAGTGCTTGCCTCAATCAAGTCATGACATTTACAATAGTTTATGGTTCACTACAGCGTACGTGAGATTACGCTGTAGTGAGCGCCTACGGGGGGAAAGATGACATCATTCATTCATTTAGTGTCCGTAAAATCAAAAATATTGGTGCGATTATTTTGAGATTTTCTGAGATGGATGTGGGAATACATAGAGATGAGGAGAGGGTCTTTTGAGGTGGGGCCTGTATTCCCGACGACATGTCTTGTAGACAGTCTGTATGTGTCGGAGCGTTCTTACTTCCTGGCCCATATTTTGTATGCTCTGCGAAAAACGACACATATTGCTGCTGCTTAGCTGCAACAAAATCAGCATGCCGTAGGGGTGGAACCGTTTTCAAAAAGTGCCCAAATGGTCAGTTTGACTGTTTCGGATTGGTTTGCATGCCCGACAAGTCAACGTATAGCAAACCAAACCGAAAACGATGGCCACATATCCGAGATATTAACCTTAATGTGGATTTTGTGAACCGTTCCGCCCCTAAAATAGCCTATTTCCACTGGAGCCCAGCACCGCACTGCTCGGCTTGCTGGCGGGTCAGCACAGCCCAACCCACACACGCACTGCGTTTCCACCTCCAATGTGCATCTGGGACGCTGGGCGGAAGTAATGTATAACCGGCTGCAACACAATAGTAGAGCGCAGGAAACAACACAACACAACCAAAACACGGAAGCCATGTAGGACGACGCTGCCCGGTATCGGTTGCTCGTTCTGTGAGCAGCGTGGTCTCCAATCCATTGAACTTGTAAGTCAAGGCACCACTATATCTGCGCCTACAATGACAATAAAGGCTACCAATTCTACCTGCACTACAGAGATTTCCCAATTCGGCATTTTCACTTCAAAATTAAAGGCAGTACGAACCTTCCTCGTCATAATTGGACATGTCATCTGTGATCATAGTGCTGAAGTCTAGCAGCAGGTTCCATGTGTCCTTGGGTATTGATCTTTTGTGGTTCTCCTGCAATATAAAATCATGCTGTCAAGTTGAGGCCATTGGTGGCAAGAGTTCCCATGTGAATTGAGTAGGATTGCTTTAAAATTATAGGAATATTGAGATATTCCAGATTACTTTTTGGATGGCTATACACTGACTGCAGATCCAAATGCCCAGTACGGTTTAATGCCTTTATCTGATTTTCTTGACCTTGTATTTCCATGTACATTTCAAGTGACATACACCACTCACAAAACGTTTTTTCCCCCCTTTTCTTGAATTCATCATTCCAGTCATGTCAAAAACCACATAAACAAAACATACCAATGTCCTACTACACGTCCTTTGCAACGTGCATTAAAACAGGTAGGAAGAAGTACAATTTACTTAAACATTCGCTACCCCAGTATTCATTAATTACCCATAATAATAAATTCATCTTTTAAATTGTTACAAACAACAGTTTAAAAACAAAACAAAAAAAAACATTATACCACCTGCAGATCTTGTGACTGATTATCACCTCCAAAAAAAGAATGCTTCCAACTCTCCCAACATTAATGCACACTTATAATTTTTAAATCATCCTTTCCCTTACGATTACCAAACAGCATTAACTTTGCTTTATCTAATTTTAACATTTTTTTTTTATACAAACCAATTTGAAGTTGATTTATTCAATGAGTTAATAATTAGTAATTCATTAATATTTAATTCTCACCTGTATAAATATTTGTATCATCAGCAAACAAAATAATTTGTAGTAATTTGGAAAAGATGCAGACACAAATAGGACATTATTATTTGTAGTTAGCATTGACTTTTTAAACAATTTCCTACAGAATCCTTGTGAAGGAAGATTGGAAAAATGCATATTGGGAGAGCACACAGTATACTTACAACTAAAAATGTTTTCCATAGGTCAAGGAACTTGAATCTTCCATCCAATACTAAATTCCAATAAGCAATAGCCATTTCTAAATCTAGAAGAATAAAACAAAAGCCAAAAAAAAAAAAAGTTGAAAATAGACATTACTAGAACAGGTGCCTTCATTTGTTGTGTCACAGTATATTGTTACCTAAACCTTTCTGTCCAGGATTCTTCGCAAAATTAAATGTAAACTGGTAAAAGTCCTTAAATCTTCCTTGGTCTTTTAACTCCTGCTCCATCTTGGGTAGTTGAGCTTTTAACTTGTCAATAGTGTCACATCTGAGGAAACACAAAATACAGTCAATGCATATGATGCCACGTCTCATAATTGACATGCTTGCACCACAACGGCACACGATAGAGGGATGCCTCAAAGAATCTGGCTCAGGCTCTCGAACCACTCTGTACAAAACAAAACTTTATGGCAATTAAATTGAAGCCATAATAATAAAAAGATGTGGCCAGAGTCATTTGTTCTAAGTTTCTTAGGCTCATTTTTTGCTTTGACTTGGGAGGAAAAATTTGACATACAAGTGCAATGCTGGCAATGAACTCAACTCACTACACAAAATAAGGTATTTTGGTAGCAAACAAACAATTCCTCCAAAAAGTAAGTTTATGGCTAAATGTTATTTTAAAAAGAGTTTATTGCCACTCCCAGTCTAAGTTTACTGTCAAACTAAACATAGAGCGAAGAAATCTATCAAACACAAGAATTGCAGATTGGTTATTCAAAACAACCACAGAACTTTGCCTTATACGCGAGTTTACTAGCCTAATGCCAACAAACAATGCAAAATACCTTAGAGGAGCTAATTAAACTAGCATCAATGTTGCAGTATGTCAAGCAACGTTTGTACACAAAAAGTGATGCAAAACATGAAGAGAATAGAGACAATAGAACAGTACCACAGGCAAATATTATTTATCCTCTGCACAAAAAAAACAACTAATATTACTGCAGCTTATTGAGCAGTTGTGACCATCTTTTTTGGGGGGAAGATAATTTTACATACTGTGTTATGAGTTACAAGCGTGGTCATGGAAAGTATGAACTCATAAATCCAGGTACAACTAAATGCATTCTCACCCTTGTTCTGTCATGCCATTCATGAACTCCTGTTTCGAGAACTCGCACTGTGTTGCAGCCTTGAACTTCCAAGCGATGAGCAGAACACTTATACTGGCGGGGTCCAAACCGAGGTCGTCACAAAATTGCTGAATCCCTTCTATGCCAATCTTGTTGTCATCGTGTGGATCTGAGTCAACAGGTGAGGAAATGATCAATGAAAATGATTACATTCGTTTTTGGGACTGGACTGTGAGAGATCATCAATGGATGCTGCGGATCCATTTTCACTTTACTCGTCCGAAATGACTGAATGTTTATTCACTACAAATAATGTATCATTGCTCATCTATATTAGCCAGTGATGTATAGTAACGGGCAGGCCAATTAAATGCTCTTCCATTGGATGGCAGAAGTTGCAATTAATATTTTGCCATTCCTACTATAGAAATAATAGATTAAGTATATTTAGGAGACACTTTAGATGAGGCCATCATTCATATAATACATCTTGTAACATTTTTGTTTGGTGGCATGCTGTAATATTTTCCTAATGTAAAATCTGTGCTGTGGTTCAATAAAGGTTGGAAAACACTTGTAGTGATACATCTTTCTTCCAGCCCGCAACGCGATCAAATTCATACTGTATATTTTTAAACGTCATACCTCTATATCTGTTGTACAGTTGCTCAAGCTTTTTCTTGTCTAAAGATCCTCTTAAACTGGAAATATAGAGCTCTGGATTTTGGAAATACTTGTCCGTGGCCACCTCTAATTTCCAGTCATGTTGCGACAAACAGACAAGTGCCGTCTTCTCGTTGGACTGTGTGAAAATCATAAACTGGCGAATTTTATCCTTCTGTGAGGACTTCAGTTTGTTCTGCAAAAAAGAAAAGAACAACAAAATGTCAAGATAAACGTGGAATCAGCTGTAGCAAGGCAGCCACAATTATATTCTTATGTATTGGTGGAAAACAACAAACTACAAACACAATGCTACCTAAAGAATTTTATATCATTCTCAGTGCAAGCACTATGAATATTTATGAAAGAAGGTTGTTGTTTTTCAAGTTACAAGTCATCACTTGGTCGATTTTTGTTGTTGTTGTTGCAAGTTTCAGACATGCCGCCACTCAAGTGAAGTGGTAAATTTTTTTAGTTAGTAAGCTATTGTAATGCTCTCACATGAGGGCAAGGAGAGCCACAGTGACCAATGCACTTCCAACCAGTTAATGAACGGAAGAAACAACTGCCCTAGTGTAAACATAAGTCAGTCGCCAGGTTTACATGGAGTCTTTTTTGGCATTCTGACTGAAATCGTTTGTTTTCATGACGTGATCTATTCCGATCAGCTGTTTATATGTGTCAATACATTAAGTAAAACAGCCATTTTAGAGCCAACACGGATCAATGTAAACATCACGTAATTTATCAAGATTGAGTTCATTCGTCTATTTATAAAGCACAGTAGGAACAATTGTTTTAACAGTGTTATTAAAACAACAGCCGTAACAGCGTGATTAAGAACAAGTTACAACTTACAAGTAGTTAAAAACAAGTGCTCCTGTCACAGAAAAAGCTGTGGTAGAAGGCTGCCTTTTTCAAGTGAGTGGACTGCACTTTTTAAAGAACTTACCTAGACATTGTATGAATAAATAAATAATTACACATTTGTTTAAAAAGAAAAATAAAGCCTAGTACCAACCTAAAGTCGATCAAATGTTCAGCCCTAGTAACAACCCCTTATAAAACCAGTTTATTTCTCTACATGCTCTATTATTAGATTTTTATATAACAAAGTACTACTTTTCTTTATTAATAAGACAAGAACATTTTGGGGTTTTTTTTGGGTGGGGAGCTGACTGGAAAGGATCATTGGAATTTCAATTTATCTCAATGAGAAATATTGATTTTGATATACAAATGAGATGAGTCAAGAGCTTGGTCACAGAATGGATTAAGCTCGTTTGTCAAGGAAACACTGTCATTTTGAGTTACAAGCTTTGGACATTTCAGAGTCAGCACTTCTTTTACTTTTAAGTTATATACAAGTTTCTACTTCTACTAAAATACAGATTGAGAGTACAGCACCCCTGCCCTTACGTCCAGTGTAAATTTAATAAAACAAGGTAAATTGTTATAGCTCACACTACAAGACTGACTTTATAGCTCCGTCAACACTCAGAGACACACATTTCACTTATCAGACGTCAAAATACTGTTTGACAGCTGTGACCAACTGATTATGTGCCGACTACAATTTGTTTGGGGAAGGGAACATCTCGCCAAAAGCCGGTAGGCAGCACTACAAGGGTGTCATTTACCAGGAGTGTGGAACTCTGATCATTTGGCATCAAAACCCTATAGCAGCTTGGCTAGCTAAACGGGCGAGTTGGCCTCATTACCTTCAGCTAGTTAGCGCTTGCTAACTCACCTAGTTGCGTATTAGGAGGACCCACACAGGCTGTTTAAGGCAATTAAGACGGCTTGTTAGTCAACAAATCTTAAGCAGAACGTTACCGTGATTAATTATATTTATAGCAGCACACCAAGCTAAAAAGTAACATTTTATTTTTTACCATGTTTGTCTTTGCTTGGCTCCCTTTCCTCCCATCCAGCTGGCTAACGCGTGTAAAGTTGTTACGGACACAAGCAAAGTTCCGATTGAGTTTTTCAAATTAAAATATTGCAGTTTGTTTTTAAGTATTTCGAGGCTATTTATATACGAGTAATTTAAATATATAACTAGGAAATTGAAAAATATAATTGTATATATGTTATACCGACCAAACAGCAGTGACGTCCTCTAGCCAGGACCATGTTTGCTTTTATTGTGAAGCCCGCATATCGGAAGTGATTAAGTTAGTTGCAACCAAGTTAGTTGCAACCATCATCCCACCATTTATCCAAGTACTGTAGTGTTTGTCCCTCTGAATGTTTAGTAAATTACTGGCGCGATTTCGGCTCAAGTGGAAGTCATACCGACACCGATTTTTGCCTTGGATTGTCCTACATATTTCTAAAAATGAGAAAACACTTCGACGAGTTAAAGGGCGCTGTGAGGACAAGTTGGTCCCTGACGAAGAGGTGTCACGGAACCTCATGCAGCTCTTCCGAGTTCTCCACAGTGCGAATCGTCGTGTGGAGTTCGGTAACTTCCACAGCCAGGTAACAAGTGACAACGGGCGGTGCCTACATGATGCGATGTTTCAATCACTTGGATTCTGCATCGATCGGAAGCCGAGCACACTTCCATATGCAGGAACTGGGGTGTTTGTCACCAGGGGATTTGTACCCAAAGAAGCAACAGTTGCCATGTATCCTGGCACCATCTACCAACCTTATGAGCCTATTCTGCTCCAATCCATCAGAAACCCATTTGTCTTTAGATGCATAGATGGTGTCTTGGTTGATGGAAATGACAAAGGGATCTCCAAGATGGTGTACAAGTCATGCAGTGGCAGAGACCGAATTGGCCCTTTTGTGACGAGTGATACCACCTGGCTGACAGCCACTCCACAGAATCCGCTGGCAGTGGGTCAGTATGTGAACAACTGCTCCAATGAGAGGCCCGCCAACGTGTGCTACCAAGAGTACGACGTTCCCGACACCCTTCCTGTGGAGTTTCGCCGCTATCTTCCCAATGTCAACTACAGCCCACACTCACAGAGACCTCTTCGCTGTGTGGTCCTTGTATCACTCAGAGACATTACAGCAGGAGAGGAGCTATTTTCGAACTACTACACTATTGTGCACTAGAAGCTTCAATATAAAATGGCCCTAATAAGTATCAGTCAATCTGAGAAGTATACCACAAATAAAATGTGCCTCCACAGATCTTTGTTTGATTGTTACACTAACCAACTATGCTTGCGTTGTAATGGTACCATTTGGTCCAGAAGAATTTGGAAAAATTTTATACACCACCAGAACTGATTTTGGAGTAAAACAATCCCATGTGATTTTAAATCTTAAAATAAATAATAAATTAATTAATGAATAAAAATGAATCCAGAATTTATTGAATTAGCATCCTTAGTTATCCTTAGCTATAGTCTTAGACTAGTCCTATTCTTAAATTAAATAATCTCCTTTCTTGAAGAAAGGCTAGAGTTTAAATTAATCTTGGCAGAGGTAGGTTTAACTTCAGATTAAAGAGTGAGCACTTCACTTTGCATGGTGGTGAAAGTATTGATGTGGCAAGATGCAGTCAAAATGTAATCAATTTCTACTGCATGAGGCTTTATCTTTAAACCAAGTGCACCATCTAGTGGAGCAACAAAATACTGCAAGTGGTTCATAAAGCTTTATTTTCCCACCAATAGATGAAAGACCACCACCAAGACCAGAAAGAAGATTTCTCAGAGACAGAAGTAACCCGCTTAATGAATTTGATGGTACAGATGGCTGCATAGACGATCACGCAAATATGACCATGGCAGAATGTAGCCAATGGCAGAACCAGACACACTTATAGAAACAGCTTTGCAGCATATCATATTATCATAGAAAAACAATAAACAGAAGACTGTATTTGAGGGATTCACAAGTGATCCGTTTTTCATTTTCCCTAATCCTGTTTTTTTCTACATCTTTATCTATGGATCATATTTTGAAATGAGTAAACATGAATAAAAGAGATCATGAAGATGGTTAATATCAATACATTTGGGTTGAATTGTTTTGTTTTTATTTATCAAAAGGTCAACAAGGGCTTTGTTGCACAAAACACTGTCTTGCTGATGCTTCATGATATTCTCCATCTCCTTCAGCATGAAGAGTTTTCTTCTTGAGCTCATGGAACTTTAGTGCAAGTTTCTCATGCCAATCAGTCTTTTCACTCGTCATGCCGATTTTCTCCACTTTGTTCCGGGTTCTCAGACACCTGATTCAAACTTACTGTATGTCAATTTTTTCGAGAAAAACAATAATCATCTGGGATATCCTCCAAATGTTGTTGGCTTTCAATTATTCCCATCAACAAGTCTCCCAGGTCATCAATATCTGGTCTAACTGGGGGTCCCGCACCTGTCATAAAGAGTTCCTTTTGAGTTGCCGTGGTTTTCTTTAACGGCATCTTAATTATTTTCCATAGCACCTTTACAAGGCACAAGTGCCTCATATGAGAAAAACTTTTTTCATAGTGAATGATAAATCAAATGAGAAAAACTCCCGTGGAAATTTTGAATGGGACTGCTGACTCTTGCAAGGTGGAAAGACGCATGTATGTAGTACTTGTAGCAATAGTAGAAGCACTTGTAAAAAAAAAACTGTATTTAAATAGAACAACACTTTGCTGCTAACAACTCCAAGGAAATGTGGGACACCATGAGGAGGATCACCAACTTGACTCCTGCTCAAAAAGGTCTCAGCACCCTAAATGACCTCCAGAAGGCAAGGGAGCTGAATGACTTTTATTTAAGATTCGAAACCCAGGACTTCTCCTCTGAATGTGGGGGGGTCCTGAGGTCCATTTCAGTGAATGAGCAGGACTCAAGGCTGGTGATTCATCCCCATGATGTCCAATCTGCTTTTAGGTCTGTCTGCACAAAAAAGGCTTCAGGACCGGATGGGATATCTGCCTTTCTGCTAAAATCCTGTGCAGAGGAGCTCACAGCAGCATGGCAGCCCATCTTCCAGAGATCTGTGGACTCACACTCCATTCCCAGTCTCTGGAAAAAATCAGTAATCACCCCGGTTCCTAAAAAACAATGTCCTGTGGTCAATAATGACTTCAGGCCTGTGGCTCTAACTTCCATTGTCATGAAGTGTTTCGAGAGGCTGATGGTGACCCTGCTCAGGGGGGAGGTGGATGCACACTTAGACTCCCTTCAGTTTGCCTACAAGCGGGGTCGCGGCACTGACGATGCTATCAACAGCATCACACATCTGGTCAGCAAACATCTGGACGTCCCTAAAGCTTATGCACGTGTATTGTTCGTTGACTTTAGCTCAGCGTTCAACACAATGCAGCCGCACCTGCTTTTGGGTAAACTGAAGGAGATGAATGTGAACCCGTACATCTCGAGGTGGTATCACTCCTTCCTGACACAGCGCACACAGCAAGTCAGGGTCAACAGCTCCCTCTCGGAACCCAGATTGATAAGCACAGGCGCCCCACAGGGCTGCGTCAGCTCCCCGGTCCTCTTCACGTTGTACACAAATGATTGTGTGACATCACACCCTGAGAACTTTATCATTAAGTTCTCTGATGACACAGCTATCGTCAGCTTGCTGCAGGCCGGCGGTAGCCCACTGGACTATTTCTCAGAAATAGAGAAATTTGTCCAGTGGTGTGACCTGAATCATCTTGTGCTCAATGTGGGGACGACAGAGGAGGTGATATTTGATCCAAAAACTGTTGGTGACAACAGGCCAGTCGTCATTAAAAGCAATCACATCTGCCAGGTGGGTTCATACAGGTATCTGGGGGTCCACATTGACAACACACTCAGCTGGAGGGTACATGTTGGAAGTCTATGCTCCAAACTCCAACAGCGTCTCTATTTCTTTTTTTTTTTTCCTTTTTTTTTCTCTCTTCAGGAGAGCTCAGTATTGTTCATTCGATTTGACATCATCATTGCTCTCCTTTTTTAAAAAAAACAAATAAATTAAAAAAATTTAATAAATGTTTTTTTTTAAATATATATACATATATATACATATACACACATATATATATATATATATATATATATATTTTTTTTGTATGTGGGTGAGTGTGTGTATGTGCGTGTGTGTGTGCGTGCGTGCGTGCGAGCGTGTGTGTATTCATCAGTTCACCTAAAGCCCATTAAAAAAAATCCCATACTAATAATATAATATAATAATAAATTGCCAAATGCAGAAACATCAATGTAAGTTATCACGATGTAGTGGCTCTCGCTAACAGACAGAATTAAGTAACCAGAATTAGGTTAAAAAATTCTATATACGTAGACCATGTTTCTATAAATTTTGATATTTGTTTTTTATTTGAGGCAGATATTTTTTCCATTAAAATGTGATTTATGAGGAGGTTAGACCGTTGGTCGATATTCAGAGTTTGTTTATTTTTCCAGTTAACAAGAATTGTTTTTTTAGCGATAGTAAGGGCTACAAGTGTAGATTGAAATTGTTTATGTGGTAAGTCAGTTGTTGTTAGGTCACCTAGCAAACACAAGTTTGGAGATAAAGGTATCCTACAGTCCAAAATAGCGGAAAGTTTTTCTAAGACTTTAGTCCAGAAATACATAACCGGAGTACATAACCATAAAGCATGAACATAAGTGTCTGTAGTGTTTTGTAAGCATTGGAGACAAAGCGTCTCTATTTCTTACGCAGACTTAGGGTCTATGGAGTGGAGCAGAGGATCATGCTGTTGTTCTACCGGGCTGCATTGGAAAGTATCATCAGATACGGCATTGCGGCCTGGTACGGCAACCTGACTGTGCAGTCAAGGTCACAGATTGCCGGTCTGGTGCAGACTGCCATGAAGATCATGGGGGTCAGGAATCTTCCTTCCCTACAGATGCTTTATGAGCGGTCCGTCACCGGACTGGCACAGAAAATTGTTACTGACCCGACTCACATTCTGCATCATTAGTGCCAGCTACTGCCTTCCGGCAGGAGATTCAGGGCCACCAGAACCAGGCTGAACCGCTACAAGAACTCATTCCTGCCGACATCCATCAAACTGCTTAACAACCGACATTAACTCAGTACAATAAGATATATGGTGCAATGTTGTGTGTGTGGAATATATGCAGCCGTGCTGTACATACTCATGTGTATATATATATATATATATATATATATATATATATATATATATATATATATATATATATATACATATATATATATAGGAGTGTGTGTGTGTATATGGGTGTGTGCAGTCCTCATGTATGTACTTCTCTACACATGTATACTTCTGTGAAGACTTCTGGGAAGTATTCTACTTATTGCTGCACTTCTTATTTAATTTTAATTTTATCTCTTTCTATTCTGTTGTTTTCTCTTTACTGTAAACTGCAGCTGGACGGAGTCCAGGAAAAAGTTCCCCACGGGGAAAATAAAAGTATATCGTATCGTATCGTAGATAGCAGTCCATTCCATTTAATAAAAAAAAATAATAATGATAATGTGTGTGTTTTTTTTAAATGGATTTTAAAAAATGTAAATGAGCTGAACAGTTTAAAATTTAAGAATAATGTTGTGTAAGCCCACAATACACCACACCTGGCCTGTAGGTGCAGTTATTGTATAAAACTGAATTATTCATAAATATGGCATAACCCTGACTTTCGAATTAACAACCAAACGTTTTATTTAGGTGTGTGGGAGCAGAAAGGAATCACACATCTTCACCATCTCTTCTCAGATAATATGTTTATATCATATACATCTTTGCTCCAAAAATACAAAATAACAAACGGAAATTTTTTACATTATCTGCAAGTTAAAAATATGATAAAGAAACAAATTCCAACACTTCAGGGTACGCTCCAACCGCCTGGCTTAGCTAAAGATATTACCAAGCTCTCTCCGACAACAACAAAAAAACTTTCAAAAATATATAAGTTACTTTCATATACGGATAAAATGTCTTTACCCATCTTAAAATGGGAGACAGACTTGTCTATAGCTCCGGAATCTGACTTTTGGATTCAAGTTTGTGAAAATGCATTTAAAATGACAAAACACACAAATTTACAACTTATCCAATACAAAATAATCCATAGAACATACATTACTCAATATATGATGAAGAAAATGGGCCTCTCCGACTCCGACATTTGTCTCCAGTGTTTACAAAACACTACAGACACTTATTTTCATGCTTTATGGTTATGCACCCCGGTTATGTATTTCTGGACTAAAGTCTTAGAAAAACTTTCCGCTATCTTGGACTATAGGATACCTTTATCTCCAAACTTGTGTTTGCTAGGTGACCTAACAACAACTGACCTACCACATAAACAATTTCAATCTACACTTGTAGCCCTTACTATCGCTAAAAAAACAATTCTTGTTAACTGGAAAAATAAACAAACTCTGAATATCGACCAATGGTCTAACCTCCTTATAAATCACATTTTAATGGAAAAAATATCGGCCTCAAATAAAAAACAAATATCAAAATTCATAGAAATATGGTCTACGTATATAGAATATTTTAACCTAATTCTGGTTATTTAATTCTGCCTGTTAGCGAGAGCCACCACATTGTGATAACTTACATTGATGTCTCTGCATTTGGCAGTTTGTTACTAATGGTTGTGTTTTTATAGTCAGGAACCCAGTTGCTGCCAACAGGATCGAACAGATTCACCTCCAATGGGCACTAAAGGCTAATATTCGGATTCACTGCATGCCAGGGGACTAACGCTACAGGTGCTGTCCCCCCTGGCTGGGCGTGGGCGGGTCTGCCCCTCTGTTGGCTGCTGGGTGGCGGCTGCGTCTTGGTCGTTCCCTGGGTCTCGTGGTGGGTGCTGTGTTGCGGGGCTCTCCCTGGTGTCCGGGGCGGCGCCGCCCCGGCGCGGTCCGTCGCTCTGGGTCCGGCGACGCGGGTCGGGGCCTGTGGGCCGCCGGGGTGCCCCGTGGTTCCCTCTCCCCTCCCCCTTCCTCCCCCTTGCTTCCTCTCCCTCTTCACCTCTCCCCGCCCGTCCTCCGCCTCCCTGTCCCTTCTCCCTCGTCGCCCTTCCTCCTCCTCTCCCCCTCTCTCTGCGGCCCTGCTGCTGCCTCCTGCCCTTCCTGTCGTCTCCTTCCCCCGTCCCCTCCCCCTCCCCTGTCCGCCCTCCTCCCCCTCCCCTAGGCCGGGGGTTCCGTCCGTGGCCCGGGTCTCGGCGCTCCGGGAGCCGGGGGAGTGGGCGGGATTGGTGTTGTGCCCGCCCCGCTCCGGTGGGCCTCCGGGCACTTCGGGCGGGCCCCGGTATCCGGGGGGCAAGCCCCGCCGGGGTCCCGGTGGGGTGGGTGGGGGTTTTGGTGGGCGGGTGCGCTTCCCCCCCCCCGCCCGGTTGGGGGGGGCCCAGCTGGTCGCTCCTCTTAACTCACTGCACTAGTTTTGCACAATACATTTTAGGGCACATAACACACTTTGGGGGGGAGTGGGGTGGGGTGGAGACACCGTCTCCGCCCTGCAGCTCCCCTCCAAATTTTAATGCACCACACAACTGGGGGGGGGGGGGGGGCATCGGTTGGGGCGGCCGCGGTATGAAGCAGTGCTGCGGTCGCCTGTCCGTGTGCACCCCCCCCCCCCATTAATTTATTTTAATGCACCACATACGCTCATTGACATGCCTGGGGGGCGGATGGATCGGAGCAGGGGGGGATATCATTTCCCTCTGCTCCGGTTCACCTGCCCCCAATTTTAATGCACCACACACACACACTTATGTATATACACTGGGTGGGGTCACACACACGGTTTAGGGGTAGAGTTCGCCAGTCGGCGAGCTGGCGAACTTAGTAACAGGGTTAGTTTTTCACTTTGATCGTTGGGGTGACGACCGGGGCCTCTCCCCGCTGGGCCTGGGGTTCGGGCATGCCGCCCGTCCTCCGGTGCCCCCATCTCCCCTTCTGCCCCTGGTGTTCCGTCCCTCCGCGTGGTGGGGTGGGCGCGGGTGCCCTCTCCGCTCCGCTGCCCGGCCCCCTCTTCGGCGCGGATGCCTGGGTGCGGTGTGTCCCCGGGGTCTGGGGTCGGGGGCTGGGGGGCTGTCGGTTGGTGGGGGTGGGGGCGGGGGGCGGGGGCGGCTTGGTTGGTGGGGGGGTGGTGGTGGGGGTGCCGGGGTGGGGGGTGCTGGGGTGGGGAGGGTGTCTGGGGATTTGGGGACCTGGGGGCGGTTGGGGCTGGGTTGGGGTGGGTGGCGGGGGTGGGGGGCGGGGGGGGTCGCGGGGGGAGCGGGGGTTGTGGGCCGGTGGGGTGCCTGGTGGGCCTGCAGTGCCCCGTCCTGCTGCGTTGGGTTGGGGGCGCGGGCCGCGTTGGGGTGGGGGGCGCTCCTGCTCCGGGGTTTGCTCTCCGGCCGGTGGCCCCTGCGGGGCCCGGGGGTCGTCCTTTGGCGCGGCCGCGGCCTGGGGGGCCCTGAGGTGTTGCGCTTGCTCTGTCCTGGCGGAGGTCGACGGCTCCCCTCTTTGGTGGAGATTTTCATGCATGCTAGATCCACCACACCAGCATCTATCGAGACTCAGACACAATTTGTTTCTCCCTCAGGTCATTGATTCGGTGGAGGCTGGTGTCTGTGGATCTCACTCTGCTTCGTCTGTCCTTTCTACCTTTCCTCAGTTTCTCCTTTGGGCCCTTGAGGTTTCCCTGATTTGTTGGAGTTGGGATGTCTTTGGGGTTGGTGAAGGTTAGTGGCCCGGTGGGTGGTGTCTGGTCGGTGCTGGGCTTCGCTTTTCTTTCTTTTCTTTGGTCCCCCTTTGGGTCTCCTGGCGGCCCCACGACTCTGGCTGGATTTTGAAGTGTTCGGTTTAGGTGAACGGTATGGGAATTCTTATTTATTTTTATTTTTTTTCGCACGCACGCACGCACGCACACACACACGCACGCACACACGCACAAACACACATACAAAAAAAAAAAAAAAAAAAAGGGAGAACAATGATGATGACATTTCAAATGATCAATACTGAGATCTCCCAAAAAAGAAAAAAAAAAAAAAAAAAAAAAAAAAAAAAAAAAATGAATTATTCATAAATAGTAGCATAATAATTGTCAGGTAAAGCATGACACTTGGTTGCTTGCTTTTTTGTAGTCTTGTAATATCGTTAGTAAAGATTTGGAAAGACGTTGGATTAAATAAATCAGGGAGCTTGATAATAATTATACGGGTGTGGTGGTTATTACCAAGTAAAGCAGGCTGTTCAAGCCTAACCAAGCTTTCTTGCATGAAGTTATAATGCATTCTCAGATGACAGGCGAAATGTCTTGACAACCAGAGTAGTCCAGTTGCGATCGATTTTTGCCCTGAGAAAGAATGACTTGGATGAATGAGAATATCTACAAACACAAGCGAATCTGTATCATATACAGGTATGTGTGGTGTTAAGTTCTCCATGTGTGGCAGTCCCTTTCCACTGTGGTAAATGTGTGACCCATGCCACCTACCACCAGTGAAAGCATAATTATAAATAGCACCCTGCATTGATTGTCCCTGTAATTTCATGCCAGTTTGAGCATGTTGTAAATTCACTGGCCACTAGGTATAATAACTTCAAAAGAGAACTTGAACGAGAAGAGCGCGAAAATCAAACAAACGAAAAACATGTAAACTAGTTGTTAATTCACGGTTTAAATAAACGCAATTTCAGAATGATTTGTTTTTAGGTAGTCACAATGGACCATTGAAAACTACAGTAATAATTATATTACATGATTAATACCTCTATGTAAGACTTCTGGCTCCTCTTCCTAATGTTAAAAACAAATTGATCGTTTTTTTTCTCCCCATAATACAATGCATATTTGCACTTAAACCACTCCTTTGGCTCAATGACAACTCTGTTACACAACTTCGACAGGCAGATGTTTGTCCTCTCCCGGGCACTGTAGCTGCCGCAGCACTATTTATTACTGCAAAATCCTTCCGCAAAAAAATATAGTAATATATGATTTAGTTTTTTTACGTATAGATTTAGACACTATTTCAACTAACTGAAAGGTGCTTTATTTTAATATGATGTGGTGAAAAAAATATACACACAATATAAACAATATTCTCGACGGTAGCGAGTATTGAGTTCAAACGGCAAAAGTAGTTCGGCCGCATAAAGGCAGTTGACGTCGCCATCAGCGATCTTTCCAGTCGCATGCTGAGCTTGGATACGTATCATGTCTAACGATTCTGCTGATTACAACAGGTAATAAAAAAATCACACTGCGTATTGTTGCAACGCGTGGGTTAAAAGTGTATGCAAGTCATTATTTGCTCTAAATTTTGTCGTCTAACTGAATAGTAGCCTAGGCCCCGAGGCCAACGCGGCTATCGGGATGGGGTAGCTAACGGTTTGCTGGTATACGTTCACGGCGAGTCCATCTTCACTCTTTTTGAAATTTGACGATAATCTATTATTTAGAAATCTTGTGTACGTAATGCAATCGATGCTTTAGGTTTAAATGTAAACGTGACGGACCACTTTAAAGATGACCGCAGTAGTACAGTACAGGCCCAAATGAACGATATGTTGCCTCTGTGATCGAACCATGGGCTCCATGTTGAGATTTTCCTCAAAGAACGAATACAGGTTGTGGCGCGATTCGACCCCAAAGTCCAAACAAGAACCCGGGTCCGAAACCTGCTCTGTTACATAAGCGGCACTTTTTTGGGACTGTAATCAGTCGAGCCCGGCTTGTGACATGAATATAACTGGAGTCATTTTTGGCCAAGGTCAACCTTATCGTAGCACACAAAATGGTTACAATCATGTTTCTCCTCGAATTTTGTTTCAAGTTAATGGTCACCCAACACGACTGCGCCATAACTGAAGTCCTCACCGCACCACGTGGTCGCACCACGTGGTTGCGGGGTCTCAGATAGTCATTTGGGGGCCCATGGCTAACCCCTGAGGCCCTCCACATCTGTGCCCTGTATAAAAAAAATTGAATAGTGTTTTTTTTTATCAAACGTTTTGAATGTGTAATCATACTTTAAATGAAATGTACTCAGCCATAGTCTTAACCATCCTTGAGGATTAGCTAACAATACCACTAGTAGTTTTTACAACCAAACTTTCAAAATTGTAAAGAAAGACCTATATATCTGAATGCAACATTTTTTTAATTCTAATTTAATGGAACTGATGTACATATTCATTCTATTCTAATTTCTAGTTCCTCATTGTACAATAGCCACAAGAGGGTGTGGCGAGTATCGATACCTTGAAATAAGGCTTTTATAGGCCCATTAGATACCCGTTATTGGTACTCGTCCATCTCTAAAATTATTGCTTTAAATAGTCAAACTTGATTAATTTGAGATGTTTGGGGGTGTGCCCCTTTAAATTGCACAGTTGCGTTTCGACTTGCTTTGTTCTTGCATGTGTCTAGTTTTACCAAATAAATGTGCCAACATACCTCAGGTTCCAAAGCGCCTCTGTTTAAAGAAGTGCTGCCAAAAAGCATTACCCTTAACTACAATTCTCTATCGACCCAACCGGTTGAGGCAGATGGCTGCCTGAGTCTCAGACCTGTTTAAGGTTTCTTCCTTAGAGGGAGATTTTCCACTTTCTTCCGATGCTTGCTCATGCAGGGTTTGTTTGGGGTCTTGATGTGTGAGCCGATTGCTTAAGGGCCTTGAGGTGACTTCTTTTATGAATTAGCGCAATATAAATGAAATTGAATTGATTAATTTTTGTCTTAACAGCGACCATGTGGGGCCAGAAGGAATGGAGCCAGATGGCGTCATCGAGGTACTAGCACTTTGCAACCAATTAATGCTGCAAAGTGCCAACAGATTGGTACTCATTTGAGTTTTGTTTGCAGAGCAATTGGAATGACATTACGGACAACTTTGATGACATGAACCTGAAGGAGACGCTTCTCCGAGGAATTTATGCATATGGTTTTGAGAAGCCTTCGGCCATTCAACAGAGGGCTATAATCCCTTGCATTAAAGGTACAGTAATGTATTAAAACCACAATGAACTGTAGTGTATTTGAGTGAAATGATGCTTTACCATCTTTCGGGACTTACCCAATAATGGGGATATATTTTTCTCACTGATCACTCGACGTGTAGTCAACTTTTCCCAACCTTTATTGAGCCACCGTACATACTTTACATTGGAAAAATCTTATGGCACGCCACCAAACAAAAAAAGAGTTTATGACATCGCTGCATGGTGGAATCACATCTCCAAAATCATTTTCATGGGGAATTTTTTTTCCAAATGCCTTTGTAAACATGCTAACCTTGATCATACCTTAAATCAAGGGTCATCAGCATGGTCTCCATGGGCTTGCTACAGACAGCAACGCTATACTAAAATGATCATGGTGCAGTGGTTGGAGAATTGGTGACTTACAGTGACAAATGACTGCTTGTATGGTTTGTGATATTGCCCTAAATAATTCCGTGCCCTTTTGCCATCAGGCTATGATGTCATTGCCCAAGCCCAGTCAGGCACTGGCAAGACGGCCACATTTGCCATCTCTATCTTGCAGCAGCTGGACATAGAGCAGAAGGAGAGTCAGGCTCTGGTGTTGGCTCCCACTAGAGAGCTGGCTCAGCAGGTATGCTGTTCCTGAGGTCATGACTCATGAATACCTCAGCAGTGTCTCAGGCCTAGGCAGCACACTGAGGAGACTATTCAGATCCAAAAGGTACCGTTTATGAAAGACTCGTGTGATTTCTGCAAATTTGAAATTTATCCCCCTAAGATTTGGTGTAGTCTCAGTCCATGACTGCACTGGTCTAAAAGGTGATCTGGCTTAACTTCCTCTGTCATCTTGGGAATTTGTTGGTGTGAATAACTGGGTGATATGATGGCATCCATCTTTCGGGACTGACTCTTCGTGTTGAGAGCTCATGACACACTGATCACTCTCCAGTTTGTCTAAATGTGCTGCCGTTTGGTCTGTGCGACACTTGAGCTGGTGTGTTTGTCTTCTGCTCCCCTGCATTTTAGATCCAGAAGGTCATTCTGGCTCTTGGCGACTACATGGGGGCAACCTGCCACGCCTGTATTGGGGGGACCAACCTCCGCAGCGAGATCCAGAAGCTTCAGGCTGAATCCCCGCACATAGTTGTGGGCACACCTGGCCGCGTGTATGACATGCTCAACAGGAGACATCTGTGTGAGTGTGACACTTTATTTTAATGATGAAATTCATCAAAGCTGTGAGCAAATGTACTCAAAGCTGCATTCCCATACAGCTTCGAAATGGATCAAGATGTTTGTTCTGGATGAAGCTGATGAGATGTTGAGTCGAGGTTTCAAAGATCAGATCTATGAGATCTTCCAGAAACTGAGTACAAACATTCAGGTCGGCCTGCTTTATAAGATGTTTGCTAGAATTGCATTTGGTTTCACTGTGCAAGTGGTGCTCTCTTTTAATTGCCAGCGCGGTTTGCTAAGATGCACTTGGTGTTTCCAATGCTTTTTCTAGGTTGTCCTGCTCTCTGCCACCATGCCGACAGATGTGCTGGAGGTGACAAAGAAGTTCATGCGGGACCCCATACGCATCTTGGTGAAGAAGGAGGAGCTTACCCTTGAGGGTATTAAGCAGTTCTACATAAACGTGGAGCGGGAGGTAGGTCTGTTCAGAGTGGTGTTAGTTTTGAAACGTGTCTTCTCTCTAAAAGCACCCTGCTCAAACTGCAGAAGCCGAGCCTCCCAAGGCTCGGCCGATGCGGGTGTGTAAGCACGGGTACACCAGGGAAGGAGATTAAAGCCACGGCTTCGGAAATGAGGCGTGGAGGGACCTCTTTCTTAATGTCCACTGTCCATTGTCTCGAGATGCTGTGCTACATGGCTTTTCCATCAAAGACGTCATTGGGATTGAATTTGTTGAAGTACCTGTATGCCACTATTTTTGTGTGTGTGATGTGGTTTTTTGTGTGTGTCTGACTCAGGAGTGGAAGCTGGACACCCTGTGTGACCTCTACGAGACTCTGACCATCACACAGGCTGTGATCTTCCTCAACACTAGAAGAAAAGTGGACTGGCTGACTGAGAAGATGCATGGAAGAGACTTCACAGTTTCTGCTCTGGTATGATTTAATGACTCTTTATTACATGGGTGGGCAAAGTACAGCCCGTTACGTTCTTTAACCCAGCTGACAGCATTTAGAATTGGGTGCAAAAATATAGGACCACTGACACAATTTTTTTTGTCTCTGTGGCTCTAAACACCGTCACAATGAATTTGATATGAACATGAATGCAAACTGTAGTAATGATTTATGTTAATACCTCAAGTAAAACACATTTTCATTTCAATTGTGGTGGTGTTAAGAGCCAAATTTTCCCCTCCTTTTTTCTAATGAATGTTTGTTTATATAAATTTTACATTGAATGTTTGTTCATTATAATTATGAATAAGAGCTTACTAATCATTTTCTAAAATTGGTTTCATGATATAAATATAACTACACCTGCACTGTTTGGTCTGCTTTAAATGGATCGGACCTCTTATGCAGGTGTGAATACATACATATACTAGTGCGGATCAAACAACCGGACCCGAGACCCACTTTTTGAGGTGGTCTCGAGCTTGATCTACTTGCAAACTGTCTTGTTGCAGTTCGCTTCAAGTGTGACTACAAATTACTGCCAAAGTGCTCCAACTGCAGGACACGTGTACCTTTTTGGGCTTGACAAGCCACCCTGGCCAAGCATTGTGGGTGGGGGGATAAAATGCCCCGTAGTGAATGTTTTACTACATACTTTCATACGTAATCGTCCATATTCTGTTGTGGGTCGGGGCACGCGGCGCACAGTCTCCTTCGGCTTACTGCGCGCAATCGACAAGTGTCCGAAAATTAGAAAGTGTAGCGGAACCTGCATTGAATGAGCTGCTCTTGGTGCTTACAATCTTTTTACAAATTTGCACATACGAAGTTCTACTGTATGTTTTACTTTCATTTCCAGGTTTGTGATTTGCGTGCGTCCCATGTCAGTTCTGTCCAATGGGAGCACAGATTGTCACACGTGCCGATGTGCTTACAGAATATATAGTTCACTTGCAAAAAGTACAGTGTGAATGCGAACTTCACCAAAGGGTGGGTGGGGGTTGGGGGTGGTGTCTGCTTTTGGTCGGACCAAAGGACTTTTATGGTTTGAGTACACCCCAAAATATACTCCATTTATATTTCGTAATAGGTTACGTCGTTATGCTTAACTCATTCACTTCCAGCTATTTTCACTGAAGCAATTCCCTTCACTCCCAGCTGTTTTACTGGATTTTGATTGATTTTGCAAGGTCCCACAGCACATTGTTTTCTATTATATAAAAACATGGACCCTACCAAAAGAAAGATTAGTCTCTTCTTTCATCAGGAAAAAAATGTATATTTGTTTCCGATTTGGAATTAACATTAGAATATAGCTAAGTTTCAATATTCATAAATCTATTTGTAAATGAGCAATTTTTTTTTCTCAAACTTGGCCCTGTTGATCTCTTTTGCTTTGCTGCCCCATGCTGGCCGTTTGTGTAATAACTACAATTTCTTCAACCTTTCTTTGCAGTTGAGGCTGCATCAAAGCCTTCTGTATGCGCTAGCACAGTGGTGGGCAAACTTGGTCCTCAAGGGCCGGCATCCTGCAGGTTTTGGAGGTTTCCCTGCTGCTATGCAACTGATTCCAATCAACAGGGTCGTTGCCAAGCTTATGCAGAGCTTGCTGATGAGCTGATCATATATCAGCTGTGTTGGAGAAGGGAAACATCCAAAAACCTGCAGGACTCCGGCCCTCGAGGACCGAGTGTGCCCACCCATGCTCTAGCATTAAAAAAAAAACAAAAAAACAAATACGTCTTTAGGTCACTTAAAGCATTTTCAATATAATGTATTATTTGTTTTTTGGAGCAAATGCGTTAATAATGAATGAGAAAAAAATAATTTATAAAATAAAGCGCGTTTTAAATTTTCTTCATGCACTAATTTTTTTCTAAAAATAGATTTTTTGTAGCCACATTAACTGAACAGGATTTCTCTCTACAGCATGGTGATATGGACCAGAAGGAGCGTGATGTCATTATGAGGGAGTTTAGGTCTGGCTCAAGCAGAGTGTTGATCACTACTGATCTACTGGTTAGTATCAAATAGAGCAATGGTTTGATAACTTTTATTCAGCCATGGCCCATTTTACTCTAGCGAAAGTTATGGTTCTTTGTGTAGCAATAGCAACAGTTGGCTACACAGGCCAATTGTGCCTTCTGCCATCTAGTGGAAGAGCATGCAGTTGTTCTGCCTGTAAGGATGCCCACTGGTTCATAGGAAGTAAAAGTAATAACATTTTTGGAACAATTTTAAGTCAATTGAATATACACATGTGGTTGGGCTTCCTTTTAAATAGTGGTTATTGTTTATAATTATACAAACCCCAAAAGTTTCCCAAAATCCTGTGAATGTCCTTCAATGACTAGGCAGTGTGAACTTTTGGGAGATCAGCGCTCGTGCTCCACAATGGCTTCCTCTATCGTAGGAATCTGTTACTTTTACACGAGTGACATTAAAGTATATCGAGTAACCCTCAAATGTCATGATATATTAAAAAGGAAAGGAAGACTGATTTGCCAATTGCTCTCCCAGGCTCGTGGAATCGATGTGCAACAAGTGTCCCTGGTTATCAATTATGACCTTCCTACAAACAGAGAGAACTACATTCACAGGTAAGTTGAATTGTGGGTAAGAGTTGAACCGTCTCCTGATGTGAAGCCTGACTCAATATATCCCCCTCCCTCCTCCTTAGAATTGGCCGTGGTGGGCGCTTTGGCAGAAAGGGAGTTGCCATTAACTTTGTCACCGAAGAGGACAAGAGAATTCTGCGTGACATCGAGACGTTTTACAATACCACGGTGGAGGAGATGCCCATGAACGTGGCAGACCTCATTTGAGCCTTTGGGTTTTCCTTTATAAAACGCAGTGATAGTTGACTGTACACTTGCATTGTGCTTATTATTCCACGGGAGGAAAAAATGCATTGATGCTAAACCTTGGATCTGAATATTTTTGCGAGGTTATTTTTATGGTAGTCCCTCTTGGACAGTTGTAGACTTCGAACCTCCATGGTTTTGGCTGGTTGGAGCTACAAAGCCATGGGGTCTGTTATCGTGGTCCTTTTCAGGCATTTCTTTCCATGTTCTATTATGCCTATATATGATGTGCTCCACCATTTAGTAACCTACTTGTGGACTAAAAAATATAAGTGCTGTCTAAAGTCTGCAAATTCTGTTATGCTAACATGTGCAATGTGTTGTGGGGCTGCTTACTAGAGGCACTTGTCACAGTATTTTATATATATGTAAATGTAGATTTGTTTTTGCTTTTTTTGTGACTGTTTATTTAAATGTATCATTTTCATCCAACTTGCTATCTTGATTTCTCAGTGTGGCCATAGTTTGCTGGTGTTTTACTCACAATAGAGTATATAACCATTTACAAACGTGCACACCTCCCCCTGCACTACTTTTCACATCTCTCAAATTGTAAGAATGTCTTAATAAATGATTTGCTGTAAATGCTACCATGTTGTACTTGAGATTATAACTCACTAGCCACCAATGATGTGTTTGTGACCACTTTTTCGGTAATGAAATGCAAAGAATAATTGGTTCCAAAGTGATAACTGATATTACATTTTCTTGCCACATACATTCTGCATAACTATTGTAACGAAGATAAATGTACGAACTGTCTACTCTACTTTGCAGGGGCAGGAAATCATAATGAACAAAAAGATGCTAGTCAGTAGCCACACTTTTATTAAGTCAAATTTTATGGCAATGACCCAAGTCGTTTAAATCTGAAACGTACATACAACCTTATAGGTTGCCCATTAAAAATACTACAGGGTAAGAGGTGCTTTCGGCAGGCAATTGTTTCAGGTGCAGTTATTGTGGGTCCTTCGTAGCTTGAATGACTTCACGGTAGTGCGAGCGGGAACAGGCGTGATAAAGATCTTTTGAGTACTGTACAGTAAAACCGTGGTCCCCAACCTTTTTTTCACCACGGACCGGTTCATACATGTCCACAACTTTGGCGGACCGGCAACCCAGTGGGTGCTTGGCTGTTCGTCGGCTGATTAATAATACAACAAACGCAAGTCCACTACCATAAGGGTAACAAAACGCGACTGAGATAATTAGCATCTTGACATGTGTCAAGAGTCCGTCATAAGCAGAGAGAATCTGGTCACTTTTCAAAATAAAATATTTTTAAGCCTCGGCTAATCAATTAACCGGAAGTACAGTAAGTTTTTTTTATTCTTTCAACTGTGCAGCCCGGTCCAAAGGTGTCCGCGGCCCGGTGGTTGGGGACCGCTGCAGTAAAAGATGGTTATTTAAATAACGGGGCTACCGGTTTACTAGCGACGTGATGAAAGTTCATCTTTCCCCGGAGTATGTGCCAATGAGCAGTAAAAGTTAATTCCGCCATTTTGTGTGTGTACAGTTAAGGTGGCGAAGTTATCATACCTACCTGTTAAATTAGCATGCTATGCCAACTTAATTTCGCAACATTTAAGTTATATGTGGTAGCATGTTTCCTGGTTAATGTAATGGGTTAATTGTGCTTTATGTAGCTAGTAATAGACTGACTTTAAGTTTCTTTAAAATCAAATATTCAGTAAACTTGCCAGGTTTAAGCAATAGCCATCAGATAAAACAAATCACGTATATGGCAGCAAATGTTAAGCTCAAGGACCACATTTAGTTCTGAAAACTGACGGGCTAAACCATTTGGAAATTAAGTTCAAATTAGGCTGATGCATTTTAATTTTATTTACAATTAGACATTCTTCCGTGTTTCTTTCTTTGATACACACAAAACACGCTTATAGGTTTATCTGACCCACCTTGTTTAATTACTTGAGTTTTTCTTTTAAAATTGTGTGTACAGTATTGACTATTCCGAACAACCGGGTATTTCTACTATTTCCACAGCGCAATGCTTCATTCTCATGGCGTGTTGTATTGCATACAAACCAGGCATATTGTTATAGTAGTCAAACATTTTCAAATCAAAATAAATAATCCTCACAAATCAAATTACGATTCAAAAGTCCAATGATTTTCAAAGAGCGGAGAGTGGTGTTTCACCGGGGGGAAATGCTGCATTCGAGGACAGTGATGTTTATTTATCTAACTCGGATCGTGTCAGTTCCGACCTCAAAGTGCTTGAGGCAAATGTAAACACAAGACATATGTACACATGACATAATGTGATTTGGAATGACTGCGTTAACCGTTAACCACAACAACAAAGAATTGATGAAATGAGACATCTTTGTTTACATTTGCCTCAAACACTTTTGAGGGCGGGCTGGAAGTGAGTGATGAATCCGGATTCAAACCCTCCTCGAACATTGTAATTGTGGTAATCAATTTATGATGCCCCCATAAATTGATAACCGTAATAAAAAAATAAACGCAAAATTAATGCTACATATATTACAGAGCTCTTAATGACAATCCTTTACGTTGTATGTATGTGGGATTATCTATAGATAGAATGTGACACCCTCTAGGGAGTTTTCAGTAGTGTAAACACTAACAGTGACCACTTACACAATCAAATAAAACCCGATAATCTGCTTTTTAATAAAGACAAGGCCAGTTTTGTTTGAGATGGAATTATTTTTATGGCAACACACCTGTTTAACTGTAATGTGTCATGATAATGCGCAATATTATATTTAGGTTGTTAGGAATCCTTTTAAAGTTTTTAATGGACATAATAGAAAAGTCGGTTTAATTTTTAGTTGTTTTTCTCAGTTCACAAACTGCTGCCATTATCAGTCACCTTCAACATTTTCCTTCTCTGTGTGGAATTTTACACCAAGCCACACCGATATTTGTGGACTCATTAGTTTGTTGATCCTTTGGATTCATAACCAGATCACAAAGCACTCAAGTCATTTCGGCTTTGCATTGTTGTGTAACCCAGTCAGTAGTTTTAAAAAGTCATTTTATTTGACTTAAGTCAAGAAACAGCATCTGTATTCAGGAGAATAAAAAGGTAATTAAGTACTCAAATTGTCAGTTCAACACCTCCCCCAGTATTTTTTGCAGGCAGTATGAGAGATTTAGAAACATCTGAAGTGAAACGGATGCGGTTAATTGCCCAATTTTTCTCACTTCTGTTGTTATTTCAAAATAACACTTTTAATTATTTATTTTCCCAACGATTGTTTACTTTAATCCCTTACATTTGAACACGTGTATCTCACTTTCTACTCCTTACTTTGTTATAATAGGCCCATTGCCCTTTTCATCCTCTGCAAATAATATAATGAATTAAAAAAGACATAATCTTGAGGATGCTTATTTATTTTTATTTCATATTTTGCAATGTGCTTGTGCTCATGTACCCCTGGTTAGAAATCACTGTCTATGAGTGTCGCAATTTTTGGTTTCAATACTTTGTTACAGCACTAATGGAGCTACAGGAGTGATTCATGGCCAATGCATTGTCTTGTGCCAGCCTAAAAACCAGCGTCTAATTTTACAAACCATCATTAGTGAATTTAAGCTTATTTTTTGTCAGTTCACAACATTAACAAAGCTATGGGTGCACATTGTTTTGATAGTGTAAAAGATTTCTTCCCTATTTAAAAACATTTTCTTGTGCCAAGTTATCAGAACAGACATAATTATCAGTAAAAATAAATTCAAACCATTCATCAGCGTTCTCCTGTGAAATTAAGGGAAATGCTGTTATTCTGTTGTCAGTCACTTGTGCTCTTTTAGTCTATATGCTATGGCCAACAGGGGGCAATATACTCCAGGCATATGAACACAAGCAAAGTAGAGTTTTACAACTAATGCCTGGTTCACACAGCAAGATGTCGGCCGACTTGAGGCTGTGAGATGACAGGAGTAACACTTTTGAACGGCACAATTAACACACCACACACGAACCGATTTCATTCATGATTCAAGATTGCTTATTAAGCAATTTGTGTAGAAATACATAGGAAATTGTTGCAGCATTACACTGTGTACCCGCAATCCCACAATCAAACATGTAAAAGACATTAAAGGCATTAAACAGTAGGGCTGGGTTACGAATCAGATTTCCAATATCGATTCAATTCAATTTAGAAGGCCCCGATTCGATTCACGATTCACATTTATTTTCGATTCAGTTAAGGATTTCATGCAGTACTATTTTTATATGGAAGACATTCTCAGAAGTACCAAAGCTGTAAATAGTAGAAACTTCTTGCTCTTACTTGGTGCATCAGTATGAAGAAAAAAAGAAGAATATTTACATTTAAAATTGAATTCAATGCAGTTACATTAATCATGTATGTTTTATTGAGCATGACCTGATCAAAACAATAAATAATAATTGTCATTGATTACAAACACAGCACAACGTAAATGAAGTGGCAACAACACTGGGCTTTTTTTGTAAAATCAATTTTCCAGTGACACGAGAAGGCACATTAATTTATGTTGAGGGGCGTATTAAAAGCATCGATTCATGGTTTTATGAAATCCATATTGATAATAATATAATTGATATGAAAAGGAATATCGATTCAATATCGATATATCGATTTTTTAAAACCCAGCCCTATTATACAGTGCAGTGCACGTTGAAGTTAGTTAATAAATATAGGAATCTCTCTCCATGTGTGTGTAGAAAGCCAGTGTCTATGTGTTGGTAACATTAGGTAGCGGCAGTGGGGGCGGGGCTAGCGACAGTAGGGGACAAGGGGTGATAATGAGTCATTGATTAGCCAGGCCGCTGAGGGGGAAAAGCTCTGTCTGAATGTTTCCTGGTTAGAAGTCTCGCAAAACTTATTAAGATTAAATGTGACTTCCGAGTAAACAAACACGGAGGACCAGTCACGATACTTCCTGGTTTGTTTTTAGCAATAAAAAAGCGGCCTAAAAAGAAAAAGCATTGTTTAAAGAGTGTAAATAGTGCAAGCACGGACTTTCGACTGTGTCATGGCTGTTTTGATTTTGTGTTCTCCACCGTCTTCTTCGCCGCCTCACTTTCTGATTGGCTGAAAGTCACCGTCAACCGGCTGCACGGTGGTTTGTCTTCGGGGCACACCGTGCACGGTGCGAAGTCGGGCCAAAACAATCCAACATTGAATATTCCCGATTTCAGGTCGGAGTGGCCCAAATGTCCTTCCGAGCGGCTGATATCGGGCTGTGTCATGATTATCTGTTAAGATTATTGTTTGCATGTCGGCGCGTCCTTACGATTGTCGGGAGGGGAAATTTGTGGCTAAAATCCGGCTAATTCTCCTGCCGTGTGAGCCAGGCTTAAGTGATTGAGGAAGTTGCAGTCACATTTTTCACAGGGAAAGAATATACGCCTATGTTGTTTATTTTGGTAACACAAAATGTGATTCTCACTTCAACTGGCAGTGGCATTAGACAGCGCTCATATCTTAAATTTTTGCTCACAAGTCAAAGCAAAAAATTGGCCGAGCAATGGCTCATATCACAAAAAGCTCCTTAGTCCCGTCACTTGTAAGTCAAGGTAGCACTGTATTATTCTCAAATGATCCTCGTACCATCTCAATAAAAAGCGGCTATGCAAGGATAGCCGTTGAGATGGTAACGACAAAGCAGAGATATCTTCACGGCTGTGCAGTACAGCTTGCCTAAGAATCCAGACGTCCTCTCTTTCACCTGTGGGTGTGTGGCCGCCTTCCACAGGCCTTGGAGGTCCTCCACGTGGCTGTGGGAGGTAATCATCTGGTTATAGATACATAGGTGGTCAGGTGCCTTACCCTCTCCTGAGAAATACAAATGCTCCTGCGGCGACACGCCAACCGCCTTGGCGCAGATGCCCATGAACACATCATCGATGTAAAGCGAGGCATTCAATGTCAGAGTGGCGTGGTAGATCTTGTTCGCCACGTCGCCGGACACTACGTAGCCCGCCCCGGGCGTGTAGTCCGGGTACGATATCCACTGGTACATCTCGAGAGGTACATAGTACTTACTGTCCTTACTACGGTTTGGCGGCGCACCCCTGTGGACCCGGCCCACCCACAAGTCAGTGACGCCCCGGTCTCTGACGTCCTGCAGATACGCCACCAAGTTGGGAATGTGAACAAAGACGTCGTCGTCGGCCGTCATGAGGAAGCGCGCGTGGGCGCAGCACCTGTGCATCCAATGGAACTGCATGATCAGCTTCAGGGTTAAGTTGTGGAAGGAATCCAAAAAGTCCTGCTGGATCAAATCGCCATGGCGATGGTCTTCCAGGATGAGCCGCTTTTGAATAATTGCGTCCGTACCATTAAAACCCTGGGGCGCTCCTAAGGCGAACACCACCTTAACCGTCACTCCCAGCGAGTCCATGATGAAGGTCTCGTTACCCCAGGTGGATCTAATGGCCTCGCGCCTGGCTGTGTTCACCGGAGACGTTTTGACAAAGAGCAGGAGGAGGACGTCCCGGCCGGCACATTTGTCCGGGTGATCCAGCAGGTTGCGGAAGTTGTTGAAGCTCCTGGCCTGCTCCCGCGTAATGGTGAGGCTCTTGTTGATGTAGCTGAAGCGGTTCACCAGCAGGCGGTACGAGTAGGACTTGAAGTGGTTCACCATGCTGTTGTCCCACCAAACCATGACCACCGACAGCACCAGACAGGTGGCTATCAGCCGGACACACTGCGTTTTACATAACCGGCGCGATCTCCAAAGCATCTTGTCACTTGGTTGGGTTAGCGAAGCGGCAAGGTGGGATACGAAGGCTCGGAGCCGTGTTGCCGTGGCGCCTCGACGAAGCACTTAGCGGGTCTTCCATTGGAGGCGCTGATGATGGGATACGCTGGGTCTGCTGGGAAACATCATCCATCACAGAAGAATTAGTTTTGCCCTCCAAGCCACTTAGCAGCCAGACATTCATCTTCATCTGAGGAAGGAGAGCATATTTACTGTGGTGACAAGACCGCAGACAAACACAAACAGAGTGCTGTTGGATATTTCATGGCTCTGTGAAAACATAAAAATAGTGGTTGGGAACGCCACTTCAGTCAGCTGAGAAATTTCAGCAGCAGGATAAGTACTGGGTGGTTGTTGTATGGATCAATGGCGGAGGCGCGTGGTTGCCACTACCCCAGAGGCCACCCCACAACCCGCTTCCCCCTGCATGCTGGATATTCAACAATACCTACTAAAGCAGATAGAAACATAATTCCAAAAGTATTTCAGAGCTTACACATGTGGCGTTGAAGACATTTAATATTTTCAATTTGATGTTTTACTGTTTTTGAGTTTACTTATAGGCATATCAATGTGATATAATCATGAGTGTTTAAAATAATACAGTGGAGTAATGATTTTGTGAACTTTATTTTATCCTCTCACCCTCAAAGCTATTGAAGATAGGAATGTGCATGATGTTATTTAGAGCCTTTTGGCATTGGAGTCTAAAAGTCTGGGGTTAGATCCTAATTGCATTTGTTCCCCCAGTCAAGAAGGGGAACTGTATGTAAATGTCTGTTTACTAATAAGATTACACCTTTGGCCAACCTGGAATCAACATGTCTGTATGTAAACGTCTGCTTACTAACAACATTACACATTTGTTCACTAGGAGATGACATGTCTGCCCTTTGTTCAATCAAGAGCCGGGAGGAGGAACCTTTTATCTTTTTTGTATAAATGAGTCGATGTTTTGTAAATTGTCACACACTTGGGGTCATCACGTTGCATTCAGATGTGGCGTCCTAACGGTGTCTTTGGAAGCTTTTAAATAAATCCTTGCAAGGAACCTTGTTCATCAGATCTCGGATACAATCATTTTGAACACGCAAAGATTACACTTAAAATAGTAATCATACAATTCCTTCAGCGTTCACACAAACCCAAGTTTATTATTATTAATTTATCTGCGGGTGTGTTTTGGGACAAACATACATGTACATGTATTCACCGACTAGCTACTTTGTATAGTTATACACATATCATAAAACTTTAAAGTTAATATTTGACCAGCTATCTGAGGCAAGCCTTCAAGTTAACAAGGCTCACATGTTTGAGGGCTTTATAGTGATGGATGATATTCGATATTAGTTGTAGTTGTTGATTTCGCTTAACTTCGTGTTGCAACCTTCTTTTTTTAAATCATTTTATCATTCTCTTTCCGGATTTGATCAAAAAAACGAGTGTTGGAACGCGGCCATCAGTGGCTGGAAACGACGCTGAGGTGTGAAACGTCGGAAGTTCGTGGCATCTAGCCCGTTGTATTCTACAATGTGTATTTGTAGTTTGTATGCACCTGTCGGGATTTTTGGGGTTGATCAGCGGGGAAAAACAAACAACAAATCACAAAATCAGATCATATGGAGCAATATGACTATTACAATAACTTATTTACTGTGTCAATTTTTTTGCAATGCACAAAGTAAGGAAAAGGGGCAAATACAATGAGTGTGATTTGTTTATAAAACGTTTATTTGTTAACAAATTAGTAAAACTTGATTTTGAGCTGCTTTCAATACATGAAATGGAAATTAAAAAATGCGTTAGTAGGAACCTTTTAAATCGGGATGAGCATTTCTCTACAAAAGACGTTTCGATACAGTTTTTGTATATGCGTGGTGTGAAACAATTCAAGGATGGTTCGATTTGAAAGTAAAACGTTTGAGTTCGACTCAGAGGGATTACAATTCGATTCGATTCGATATGGTACGGCTCATTTTGAGAGGGTGTGATGCAATGGCATTTTACATAAATTTGAATGAACTAGTCAGTACAGTAAATGTGAAATTTCCTTCTAAGATAGGTCTATCGCCAATAAAAGACGATTCAATACGTACCGCTATATTTCAAAGTAGAACGATTCGATTGGAGTCGATGCACTTGAATCTTTTAAATAAAACACAACAAAATTTTCCGGTTCAAAACTGTTTTTGTTACAATCTTAATAATGAAGCTAGAGGGCAATATGCTTCTTCTTTGGCAGATGAACAATGTTTGTGATTAAATAAAAAAAATAATACAGTACAGTGAATGCGGCACATCAAAACATTTCCTGATCAGAAAACTTGTGGTCCCAGTTTTCTCGTCTCATTGTGTTATGTGTGCATCGCTGACTAACGCATTCATAGTTTTCCGGTTTAGTCATTTTCTGCCACATCTCGTGCTGCTGGCCTCAAATCTCCAGATAAGTGAAAGCACGCTTGCGTGCAACAATAATCCCCCTTAAAAAAAAAGAGACTGTGAGGTGATCGCGGCACGAAGAGTTTGGCTGAAGTTTTTTTGGGGGGAGACATTGCTCATGTGAATGCAAAAAGCCAACACAGCAAATGTTGCCATACAAGGGAGGCCGGTGGGGTGAGTGCTGAGCAGACGAGCCCGTGAAAGCGCTGAGAGCCGTGGAAAAGCGCATGGGGACACAATGGGCGGCAACAGAACAAAGCGACGGGTGAGAATAGCCTGCTTCCTGCACTCCAACATGCGAGGGGGCACGTCATGAAGCTTTTTAAACATCACCAGTGGACGTGTTGTGCCTAATGGGGTCACTAGCTCACAGTGATGGTAATGAGACACCCAACCAACCAGCACATCAACCGTGTTTGCACTGTACCAATATCCACTTCCTAATAATAACCATGAAGACATCCACCAACAAACGTGCGCACATAAGGATGACAGTATGCTAGAGGAGAAAATAAACGGCTCTTACCTCATCCTGGCAGCCCCGTTGACCAATCCAGCAAACAGGCTTCTGCTTTCAGGCAGGCTCGACTGTTGACTGAGGGTGTCGCCGGGACCAACGATTACAACTGCATGTTGGAAAGACAGCTTCTCTTCTGGAGAACAACTTTTGAAAGAGGAATAAATTATTATGTCCTCTTTGCGTGTTCCAAAAATGAAGATAGATTTAATGTAAGAAAAATACACCTTTGCAAAAATGATTTAATAAAAAACAGAGAATCTCTGGACAAATAACAGCCTCTAATTCATCACTTAAACAGGTGGGATTCAGAGCGTCAAATGTAGCTCTTCCGCGTGCACAACGGTTTCTTATAGTTAAAAAGACCTCCTCTCTTTCATTTGTAGACAAAACATACTCTCTGGTACTTTCCGTGAGCGATGGCGAAAACAGAGTCAGGTGTGGGTGTTCAAAACAGATTCTGTTCTCAAGGACCAAATGTGTTTTCGCACAAAGCGCTGAGAAGGAACTTTTTTAGACTAAATAGTATGTCCCAGCTTAAGGTCAGCCTATACGAAGTCAACACCATCTGCTCTGCACAGGACACAAAACATTTCGACAAGGTTAATATAAAGAATTAAAATGTTAATAATGTGTAACAATGGTTAATAAAATAAAATGAAGTATTAAAAATGTTATAATATCTATCACCTTCCAAGTGTTTACGCTGCATCTAAAACAAGCGCAGGGAATGTGCACCGCACTACTCGCATACTTCCAAAGTCACCATTTGTATAAATAGAAGGCACACCATCGCTCAGCACTCACCCGAAGACTGGCTTTAAAGCGTCCCCCTTTTCCCACCAAGTCTACTCTTTCCACATCAAATTCAAGGTTGCTCATCAGTTTTCCTTCATGTCATCTGACTTGCTCTCTGTCTGTCTGTGGTGTGTTGAGTAAGCGGCCTAAATCTTGCCGGCCTCTCTCACTCTCAACTTTCGCTTCCCCATATGGGTGTGGATGGGGGTGGAGCTTTTCACTTTAATGTAGGAAGGGCAATTGACTCCAATTCAGGGGTCCTCACACGGGAGACGTTTTTCAAAGCCTGTATGACCAATTGACGTCGACCTTAATGACGTAGCCATTTAATTGTTTTCTTTTTTAGAAATAAAGTTGTAACATAATGAGAATAATGTACAAATACAAGAAACAAAAGCCCAAACAGTTTTTTTATTTTGTGATAAAAATGATTATTTTGCAAAAAACTTGCTTGAGTTCTTCCTCACTGTGCGTATAATCTTATCTCATTAGGCGAAGGTTCTCTATTGAGTCCTTGTCAACGTAGTCAAACTGGAGCAGTTTGCATTACTGAGGCAACCTGCGACAGTGAGTACAGCTCCTAAACCCACAGGTCGGTAAGGGTGTGGTCACAAGCACAAGATAAGGCTTCCATTTATCTGCTGCAGTGATTCTGCACAAGTATAGCCTGGAAACCAGACTCATTGCTTTACCAGTCAGTGAGTCTGGCCACAGTCGCTATTGTTGACATTATTAACATTTTCATTGTTTTATTTTACATTTTACCTGCTTTACATTTCATTATAGATGTGTTGATGAAGGTGTAATTATGTTGACCTGATATAACCTGTGTGAGTAATGCTTTTGACATTCTTGCTATCTTTTCTACTGTTTTCCCAGATATGAGAAAGTTCAAATGTTTCTATGTTTATCTAAGAAGTCTAGTTGCTGTTCATCAGAAATCCGGTTGTCAAAAGTTCAAGGACGATCTAGTTTACTGGGAAAATGCAAACTCATTCTGTGCCTCACGGGATGACAGAGGCGTTTCCTCATGTTTTGAATAAAGAGGCTGTGTGGGCAAAAGAAGACACACACATTAGATGACACTGGACATTAGATGATATGCAGTTGTGTGACCAGAGATCTCTGTAATAAATTCTCCTTGCAAGGACCCTCTTCACCAGAATCTCATCTTGGAATTATTTGAACACGCAAACGATTACAATAAATAATAATTCCTTCACTATGAAGCGCATTTCTGAGTAAAAAACTTGATTTTGAATGTTATGAGGAGGACAGACTTTTGTTCCTGTGCCAAACAGTGACGTTGCTCACAAACAATCTGTCACAGCAAATAAACAAATTTGGCTGAATCGTGGTCGATGGTAAGCCTTCCCAGACTCCCTTTCTGTCTTTCAAGAAATTGGTTGTAGCTATTTGCCAGGCTAGCATAAGTACTGTTCGGTTGTATTTAACTTTGAAGTTCAATATATTTGCATTTAATTAATTCGGACTACAACTAACGTTTATTTTAGTTTGATGAATCTGTTATTTTGTCGATTCATCGATTTCCATCCCTTTATTGAAAAAAAAAGGACATAATTTCAAAGTAACAATGCAGAAATCATTAATTATGATTCAGCAACTGCGGTTTAGTCTTAATATGTCGAAAAATAGGTAAAAATGCTTATTTTGACTTACTTTTGACTTTGAGCCCCTTTGTGAGCTGGCACCTTATCCTGGTGGAGGGCTTTGTGTGTCCCAATGATTCTAGGAGCTATGTCTGGGGCTTTATGCCCCTGGCAGGGTCACTTATGGCAAACAGGTCCTAGTTGAGGGGCCAGACAAAGCACGGCTCAAAAGACCCCCATGACGAATAAAATAAATGGACTGTCGTTTCCCTTGCCCGGACGCAGGGTCACCGGGGCCTCCCTCTGGAGCCAGGCCTGGAGGCGGGGCTCGTTGGCGAGCACCTACACCCATAGCAAGTCAGCTAATTTAAAAACGGAAAACAAGCCTTTGCAATGTTCTTTAATGTCTTTGATACATCAAAAGCTTTGCCTTGAAGCCGCAAGACCTTCTGCTGCTGCTGCTGGTACTCCTACGCCATTGCAGCAACAGAAGAATTGCTTCAGTTTATGTGAGGGGCTTTGTAGAATTTTAACATGTGAGGGAAGGGAAGGGAAGGGAAGGGGGGGTAATAGGGGCAAATGAAAACAAGATTTATTATCAAAATAGATTTTATTCTAGACCTTGAGATCCAACTGCTTTTCCAACAGTCAGACTGCAACCATGTGAGTGAGAGAGTACAACGCAAGTGAGGGCAAAGACATCACAAGAAAGAAAACAAAAAAAAAAACAAGATTTGCAAACTGTTATTTACATTTTCTGTGATACATCACCGGTTATCCAGATTTTTATCTTTTTTTGTTCATTTTGAGTACATAGCTACAAATCAATCTGAATTACAAAAGTTTGGAGGAATACAAAACCTTCAAGGGCTCTGAAACATAGCAAAGATAGAAGAATCAACGTTAGTATTTTTTTTTCTTGGTAGGAACAAAAAGGGGAAAAAAAGCTACCACTTGAATGCAGTGTAAAAAGCTTATCTAAAACAAACGTTAAAAAATACCATTCCACTGTCATGGACCTCATTTTGAAATTGTTGTATCTGTAGTACAGCTCAGTCACCATCGACACCACTGAAGCAACCTTGAAAATGGTACAAAACGTTTCAAACGGGTAACATTGTGACAAGCCTCCCTTTGTGGTTGTTTATTTGTATTGAGCTGATGTTATGGCTGTGAGATGACAGCTGGAATGCAGACATTGGCTTCAACATTGATGAGGAGTCAGACAAAATGTGATTGAAACCCCGTGAATCTCACTAGAACACTGCACTATTTTTTTTTTTTTTTTAACTTAAGATGCGTTCAACTTGAATAAAACACACCTCCCCTGTTTCTCCATTTTACTCTAAAGTGCAGGACAAGAAAACCCTTTCGAAGGGCAGCTAGTTAATCTTTCCAATGACTGTTAAATGGTATTTTATCACAAAAAAAAAAACAAGACAAAAAACAACAACACATTCTTCATGGTCACGGCCCCTGGTCACGCACGAGAACATCACACGTTGCATTTCAAACATGAAAATGTACTTGAATCCACTCTATGCGCTAGAGTGGCACGCAAATGTCTGCATTTGAACAACAATCCCAGACTGGCATCAGAACATGAAACAAACAAAAACAAAGCGCCGTCCATCCGTGCAAAGGCTCCAATGAAGCCCGTTCTCCAGAGCGTTTGCTCGAACCCAGGGAGCCGATCACGAAAGATTCAGGCAAAAGTTTGAATAGAGCTGGAAACTGGCGGTACACAATTAAGAGGGAATTAGTCTGATTATCACTCAGCATGACTTTGCCTTGAGTTGCGGATGCAAGCACAAAGACTATTTGAATGGATGCAAGCTGTTAAAGCTCTTTCTCTCTCTTTACTCCCAGCTGCTGCTGTAAACGTCCTTCACTTATGACAGAAAGCGAGGTCATATCCCGATCTAAAGACCACCATGTGAGACCAACACTCCAAGACTTAAGGTTTCTTCTTCTCTTTTACAACTTGACATTTAACCTGAATGGATTGTGAACACCTGATGAGTTAAAAACAAAACAAAAAAAAAAACAACTGGGCAAAGGACGCAAAGGACATTTGGATTTTTTTTGATTACTTGCTTTATAATTACTTTACAATGGCAAAAAAAAAATGCAACAAGTGGATAAAAATAATGGCTAAACCAATGTACATTGTACGCTATACATCTGCATGTTTGAAGTGACGATGTCCTGCTGGACAGTGGGCATCCATTTTAAAAACTAAACACTCTCCATCCTCTTGCCCCATTCTCTCCCAGCACACGATATAAAACTTACAGTAAAATCCAATTTAAAAACAATGTCCACAGGACACCAAATGCTGACATATGCAATATGCACACACCAACAGAGAACAACAACAAGAAAAAAAATCTTTAGAATTCTGGTACAAAGGGTTGAAAAGAGGAAAACCGAGGAATTGTGGAGTTTTGGTTTGCCTGTAACGGGGTTCTGGTCCGGTTTGAACAGAAAGCAGCGCCTTCCTCTTCAAAGTCTCTCACGTGGCAAAAAAGCGGATGTGGTGAAAATGTGGTCCTTGAACGAGTGTTTGGAGGTGGGGGATGGGCCAGCGCTGGGTTTGGCGCAAACGGCAGGCCATGGCGTCTGGTGGGGACTACAGCAGTGTGGCGGACAGGCAGGGACAGTCAGTCATTTTGGCTATGTACACATTCGTAGTCGGTCCATGGCTCCCCCGCACGAGTGTCATTTCCTCAGGTCTAATACGCAAACCTGCACACGAGAGAGGAGGAAGACGGCAGTGAACAAAACAGTTTACAGGCAGGAAGCCAACAAGAGTTTCCTTATCTGCGACCTTAACGGAAGTGGCGAGTAGCACGTGAATATTTGACATGTACCTCTTTTATTATTCCTGTCATCTTTGTGGAAACACCCCCCCCCCCAAAAAAAAAGAAGTTAAAATCGAAGCTGTTCTTGAACCATTTGGACTATCAGCATAATTTTGGTCTCTTTTTAAAGATATAGTCGGAATCTCATTGGCTGTTCAATATAAATATAAATATAAATATATATATATGACTGGTTCTTGCATCGTAGGGAGGACCTTTTACGCGCATTGTCATTGGCCATGACAAACAAAGGAAGGCTAGGAGATTGGACCACATAAGGTGTCAATCACTCCCCACGTAATTCCTGCTTCAAAATCACTAAATGATAAAAGAGCTCTAATGAATTTATTGGCACCAGACACACGTAAGACGGCAGCCCTACGTGTGTCAGCAACAGGAAGGCGGTATCTACTAAACAGAGCAATACGGCCACTCGGCCAAGTCGTTAACCAACCCCGCGGACCATCGCTCGACGGCTGCTCGTTGCGTTTGCTTGACAAACAAAGCGTCATTCCTTGACGAAAAGTAACTCGATCGCCGCCGTCATGCTTTGATGGGCCGATGAGGATGTTTTTTGTTTTTGCCAAAAAGCAATCCTACAAGGTTTACTGTTTTGTTCTGCCCATCGCTCATTTTCTACTTCCTGTCCGCTGCCTCCGCGCTCCTACGTATAAATACGTCATATGTACGCGGTGACTAGGACTTTTATGACGTATTGATACGCCTTATGTATGGAACGAGTTAAGCAATTTGTACCATGATGTGTAAAAAAAACAAAAAAAAACGTTTTCTTCTTTTAATTCTTCTCAGCAAATCAGCATCCCATTACTATTTTTAGAAACAGATCCCAGTTACTCCTACACAATGTGTGTCTCATTCACTCCGCCCCACCTCCTCCTGCACTGCACTCACAGGAGAAGTAGAAAACAAGTTAATTGAAGACAATTAACTTCAAAGAGGCTGCTTGTTAGAGCTTATTAGGTGACAGACAGTATTAGCGGTTTGTAGCGACTACTTTGGGTCCTGTAGTCGCAGTGGATGGCTGTGGGAGATATTTTTAACAAACTCGGCTCAACTAACATTTGTCCAAGCTGTTTTTCTGCATTCAAATGGCAAATTGAAACATGGAATTATTATATGTTCCCGGTAAAAAATGAAAGCGAGTTGAATTCACAGAATACATGCACGTCATGGCGCATGGTCAGGATTAGGGATGTTCGATAATACTTTTTTCCCGACCGATACGCAACTCTTGAGTAGTCACCACTACTGATACCAAATACCGATACCACTAGGAAATAAAATTCCCCACCACATAAATGACAGACGATTTTAAAGAAAGTACTATAGATCCCAATATATTATTTTTCGTCAAAATTGCATGAAGTTAATGGCAACTTTGTATTCATATAATTTCTCATTTCTTGTCCCTGATCGTAAAACGGCCGCAGGAGGGCGGCCGATAATTGTAGCGTTCACCGCCGTGAGTACCAATATACTTTAAAATAAAACTGGTATTAGCACCGATACACTGGTATCGGTAGTCACCCATTATAGTCAGGATACCACCACCTCTGCCTCAATTTGAGCCAGGAAAACCCCTTTTTTTTTTTTGTGTGTATGTATGAGCAAGTGGTAAACACCGCATGACCTTCCAACTCCCATAACCTAATCATCTACACCTGTGTTTAAGAAGACTAGGGAAGGAGGGGAACTTGTGGCTGCACTGCCACCTGTGGTCATCTACTGCAAATAAAAGCAAAAATAACGTGTGGCTCGTAAACGGCCATTGAAGAGAAAAAAACTTAGCACAGTGAAAAGTAAGGGAACGCTGTATTCATTGTGAAAACTGCTAGCTGTGTCAATCTTGAGTTAGTTAGTTTAGCAATTAGCATGGCTTGTAGGCTTATTCGGAACTTTTTGGCACAGCTCTTGATTCTCCGTTTTGCTATTCAATGTGTTTCGATGAGGTGCAAAATGCTAATGTTGTAATCGGTCCATGTGATCGGCATTGATGGACATATGAGTGATCAAAACACCAGGAAAAACCCTACCTGGGTAGTTCACATCTTCACAAGCTTTATTTAGGAGGGTCCAAATGAAACGGGACACGGGACACGTTCTAGTGGTGCTATCACAACCGGGCGAACATTTTGGCCAATAAAATCTGACTTCCGGGTGTGAATGCGGCACTGTGATGATCTAAGCGGCACTAAGTCAGACCTCTCAGCAGAGGTGATGAGGCGAGTGGTGGAGATGAGGCAGAGGTACTTACAGATCCATCAGATGCGCTTGCTCCTACTTTGTCCCCGGTGGCGTTCCAACACACCTCGAAGATCCCTCCCGTCCCTCTGTAACTGTGGACTAAAGCACCGGTCTGAAGACACGCAAACTGATGTTAGCCACGGCTGTCTCCAATGTGAGGGAGAGAGAGAGAGAGAGAGAGAGAGAGAGAGAGAGACTTAGTGAGCATACCTGAGTGTTCCAGATGTGGACACACTTGTCGAAGGAGCCGCTGGCTAAGTGTCTGCCGTCAGGACTGAAGGCCACGCTGTACACGGGCTCCTGGTGGCGGGTCAGCGTGTGGATGCAAACCCCGCGCTCCACGTCCCACAGACGCACCGTCGAGTCAAACGATGCACTGGCAGGCAGCAGGACAGGGCACAGAGTCACGTTTTATTGAAATGTAATTCATACTGTACAGCAAACCCGGCCACAAATAGCTTTATTTTACGTCCAGGACTCACCTGGCCAGCATGAGGTTGGCATTGGGGTTGTTGGTCCCAGGGCCTGTCGGACTCCACTTGATGGTGTAAATTTCTTTGCTGTGGGCTTGGAGGTCATGGACACACATGTCCTGCTTCATACTCCATATCTACAAAGAATGCCACCAGAGTTAGCTCCGAGGACACGCCAGCCTGCACACGTTTTCACTGACCTTTAGAGTCATGTCATCAGAGCAGGAGGCCAGCAAACTGCCAGTGGGGTCCCACTTGATAGCGTTGACCTCGTTCTGCAGCAGGTAACAGAAGGTTAGCAGCATGTCCATGTCCACCGTATTAGAATTACATGGACAAACAACACTGACTTACCGTGTGTCCCTGGAAGGTCTTGACGGGTCGGTCATGACCCAGTTTGCAGACATGAATGCACATGTCCGTACTGCAGGAGGCAAACGTGTTGTTACTCTGCCAGTCAACGTCCAGAGCAGGCGCTGTGGGGACCAACAGAAGAAATACACATTTTGCAATCAGCGTGTTTGTGAGTTGTACATTTCAAAGCCTGCACACCCCTGTTCAGTGGCCAGTTAAAAACAAGAAAGACACCAAGATGATTCGTTTGAAAACTGTGAGGAGCTCTCTGCACACCTTGGCACATGCTAACAAAAATGCCCGAAAAAGCCTACTGGAACAGCTGGACTTTATTTGGCAGGTTTATGTACACGGTGTCCATGGTAAAACACACATACTTCCTTAAAACAAAACAATTTTATTCAATTGCAATGTTGATAAATATTTTCAACACAATTTCCATCATATTTCAATGCGCTTTGCAAAATTCAGGTGAGAACTCGTTAGAAGAGTTTGGCATTGATGTCGATTTCTGCACATCGACTGGGTAATGCATTTTTTCCCACCCAAGATTAGGCATCGAAAATGATGGAAATCATTTAGCTACATTTCAAATGAATAAAATGGTTTTGCTTTCAGAATTTTGTGCTTTTTTTTTACCATGTACCCAGACTTTAAGGACTGCCTGTACAAGTTTGTGTTGAGTATCTAACTGTGTTTTGTGTTTGTTGTCTCCTCCCCCTTGAGTTTTTTTATTTCAATGGGATATTTTGTGGTGAAATAAAAATAAAAATAAATAAAAGGCACTTGTGTGCATATTCCCATTTGAGATGAGTTTGAATGCGATTGGTTAAACACAGCCACATCCCCAATTATAAAAGGGTGCACAACTACACAAGCACATCTCAGCTGTATATTTACATTTTCGCTCTCCTCCCCAAAATTCAAAATTGAGTTGTACAAGTTACACAGGTTCTTCTGATAAAATGAAGCAAGTTAAAATGATAGACTCAAGACTTTTTCATTCCATCTGAAATTAAAGACCCACTTGACAATATGCCCAATGTCCCATGTTGTCCAAGTTGCCCAAGTCCATAATTGATGAGCCATCTGGTCTGAAGAGTCCCGACTAAAAATACATGTTTTGTTGCTTCAGCTATTGTGATTGCACAGTGTTACCATGAGGGTCATTTGGTATTTTATTTTTAAATGTCCTCCACTTTCTCGTCATCTCTGATCATTATTTGCGGACTCTGTACTGGTCTGTTATGGTGAAGAAGGAGCTGAGCCGAAAGAAAACGCTCTCGATTTACCGGTCGATCTACGTTCTTCCTACCCTCACCTATGGTCACGAGTTTTTGGTCATGACCAAAAGAACAAGATCCCGGATACGAGTGGCCGAAATGAATTTCCTCCGCAGGGTATCCGGGCTCTCCCTTAGAGATACGGTGAGGAGGGACTCAAGAGTCGAGCTGCTGCTCCTCCACGTTGAGGGCTACCAACTGATGTGGCTCGGATATCTGGTTCAAATGCCTCCTGGACGCCCCCCTACAGAGGTGTCCCACCAGCAGGAGGCCCCAGGGACGACCCAGGACAAATTTTTTATGCAGACTGATTATGTTTTGGGAGGAGAACGGGAGTATCAGCTAGACAGGAAAGCAAGCAGTCTGTTCCGAGCAGGCTTATCAGTCAAGGTCACTTCGATATTGCTTCATGCGCAAGAAGTGAAAAGCCCATTGTTTAAGAAAATACTGGTGTCCACGATACAGTATAAACTTCGACATGATGCATCTTCTGTGAACACGAGGTTGTGCGCATTATGACGTCACAAATATACGACACTACCATAGGAGAGGGGAGGGGCTGAGGAGTTGGGCACCACTTACCCCACAACCACAACAGATGGACCAATGTGGCATCTCTATTATTTTCGGCTGGTTTCTTTATTATCTGGTTTATCTGTACGACGTCAAATTGGTCGATAATTATCGGCCACCGATATTATCGTGCATCCCTAACAAAAACCTGACATTTGAAACAGGGTGTGTAGACTTTTTTATTCCACTGTAAACAGCAATAATAAATTCTTGTGACTCACCTGAGTGGAAAGGAAACTGCTGCTTGGCCTCTCCTGTGTGAGCGTCCCAAATAATTGTGGTCTGGGTGAAAGATGTGTTATTATTATTGTTAATAATGAATGTGAAACAACAACATATTTTAGCAGATATTCAGGCTACATTCAAATGCTCAAATCCCTTAAAAATTGAATTATGAACCCAAATTCTACATTTTATATCATATTATGGCTAAGCTAAGAAATAACATAATTTGTTAAAAATTTTCACTATATAACGCGATGTTATGGACATTGTAAAAAGTAAATAAGAACAGAATACAATTATTTGTAAAAAAATAAATCAATCAATTTAAATCAACCTGTATTCAATTCAGTACTCTAAAAAGATATTTAATGTTCCAACCGATGAATGAACGTTTGAGTTATGGGCAAATATTCTCTCATCTTGAATTTGATGCCAGCAACATATTCCTAGAAAGGCTGGGACGGGGAAATGCAAGGCTTGTAAAGTTGAGCAACACCCCCAAAACACCTGCTTGGAACATTTTCCAAAGGTAAACATGTCATGATTGCCTTTTCAATGAGCATCCACAAAAAGGCTAACTTGTTCACAAGCACAATGTCCCAACTTGATTGGAATCGGAGTTTATACATGTAGCAGTAGGAAGTAGAAAATATCGCAATCGGGAGAAAAGATGACGCAGTTCATGAAGTACGACATTTAACATGAGCCATGCAGTGAATCAGTGACGCACACATAATTAAATATCAGCGTTAAATTCACTGTTCTGTTTGATCTGTCTTTTCCTAAAATATACTGTATATTTTCCTGCTTTATGGTCAGAAGCCAGTATTTTTTGGGGTGATTATAACCAATCGACAGTCTACTGGAAATGACAAAAGAACAGCTTGAAACAAACCGTTTTTTTTTTTCTGAAGAAAGAAGAGGGTCTACTTTTGGTCGGTTCAGTGCTTATATTGCACACAACACAAAATCTGTACGTCTTGAAGGAAAAGTCGAACACACCAGAAAACGTCTGGCAATATGGGGAAGAATCAATGCAGCAAATTCTTCTTTTTTTTGACGGATGTTGGTCAGATTTATGCATTTACGCGTGTCTGAGTTTTATGGGCAGTTCCTCTCATGATTATTTCTTTCTTGAGAATGTATCATCAGCTGTGAGGTCAAATGACAAATAAGGGATATATTCTTCATTTATGACTTTACAATTTCTTTTTTATTTATTTCTTTTTTTACATTTTTTAACAACAGCTTAGTTTTCATCAATGATTTGATTGCTGTGATGTCTAAAATACTGTTATTGGTGCCACGTGTTATACCGATGAACATTAGATGGCAATGTTGAATAAGAAGGACCCTCACGGCATGTAACCTGATAGTGAATTGAGTATTTGAAATACTGAGAATATGTGCACATGCTTGTCCTACAGCAACGTTAGTTGGAGCCCGGCCACACCTCCCAGAATGACTTACCTTGTCTACCCCAGCACTAAGGATGAAGTTTCCTTTCTTATTCCACTTGAGTGCAAATATGGGACCTTTGTGCTGACCCAAAGTACTGGCCAGGTTACCTGTAAACACCACATCATTGAGACAGGCGGCAATATTAAACATCAAAACAGAATCTGTGCCAATTTACCGTCTTTTGTCCATATTCTAGCAAAGCCATCATAGGAGCCTGTTGCTAGGAGTGTGCCCTCACTCTGAAAGACAATTTTTTTTTTTTTTTTATTATCATCATGGAACAGGAGATACACTTCCCCTGAAGAAAGTGATCACATGCGTGCACGTTCGGTTTAACCCGAGAGATCATACGGCTGAGTTGAACGCATTCTCACATTCCAGTCTAGCGAGGTGACATCTTTGTTGCTCGGTACGTCCTGGCCCCCTTCCCGTATGCAGTGCCTCAGAACCAGCTGGGTGGACCCACCTGAGCTGTTCTCACTCAGGTTCCAGATTCGAGCCGTCGAATCTCCGGACCTGTTGGGAGTTTAAAAAATAAAAATGGAGCTATCGTTTCAATTTCAACTAAATTCTAAATGTTAGTAACGCGATGCGCTCCCGTCTGTTCCATTTCAGTTTTACCCACTACATCTTGAAGACTTCCATTTACAAAAAAATGTGCTTCACTCATTCACACAAGCAATCAGGGGGGAAATTTCACAAGCTATCACATCTGTGTGTGTGCGGTTAGAAGAGGAAACTTGGGTCGTGCTGATAGAACATGTCAGTTTGCCTGCAATGCATGTTGCATAATGTCGTAATTTAAGAGACAACTTACAAGTTGAATGTGTTCCAATATCAGTGCTCATAATACTCGCATCTCAAATCATACTTCCACATTGAAGAAAAATAAAAATTTTGTTGCGTGACTTTATAAATACATCAAGTTAGAATAGAATTGGATGTAAAGAATTAAAGAGTTTGTGTATCATGGTAACTAAATGGGTGTGTGCGCCTTGGTCAACAGGGGGCAGTATATTACAAACATACATACTGAATCTGATGATGAAAGAAGACAATCTCAACTAAGTGGCAATATTAGTCATTTGTCACAGAGGATAAAGATTAAGAATCTGTGAGTATTGTTGTATGATCTGTTTGCATGCGTTGCTTACACTTGGGTTCAAAAGTTGTTCAAAGATGTATAATCACTGTGACTTTGATGCTACTAGCCCATCAATAGTGATTTGCATTGTGTGCTCACTTTAAGATAGCTGGACTAAACAAAGTTAATGTAGTTTATTCTTAAAGAAAACTTCAAGGAGAAGTGCTGATAAACTGCTTGAAAGAAGCACTTTGCCTTTTTTTTTTTTAATCTGGAAATTTTTTAAATACTGGTTTGATTATATGTGGCAGAAATCGACAACTAATCAATAGGATTCCAAAGCATGGGCAGACCAATCATATTCTAGACACAGACCACAAAAAGACCTCCCTGTCCCCTCTCCTGCACAACAACAACAATTACATAAAATTATTTTCCATTGCATTTCTCTGCTCCGTGCTTTACAATGTACTGATTTTCTTTTTCAATCCAATAATCTCAATGAATTCATCATTAAAATGAATAAAATAGCTTCATTTGCATATTTCCTCTTCAAATACGAGGGCAAGGGAACAGAGGCATTGCACTTTCAGTGCCTCCAGCGACACATTGCCAACGCAGGCAGCTGGTGGGAGCCCTCACACAAGTGACATTGCTCAATATATGCGTTTCATTACACACGTACTTAACATGCTGACAACATTAGATATGTTATCCAGTCGTGAAACTCAACGCACATCACTGCAAGATGCAGTACAGCGGACACGCTTGATACTGACCCAGATGCCAGCAGGTCGTTGACTGGATTCCAGGCGCAGATAAAAACTTCCGATTCGTGACCTCTGAGGACCATGGCTTTACTCTGGGGTATTTCTACATCCCGATCCACCTCCATAATCTCTGAGTGGTGATCTACAACACGGAGCAGAACAGATCAGGGAAAAGGAAGGAAAAAAAATGGGATTCATGTACAAAATATCATACAAAGTGTTCAAAAACAATTTTCTGACAGGTCCAATTTATTAATGACAAAAAAAAACAGCTCCTAAGACTTGAACCTGAGAGCCAAATCCAAAGGTTTTCTTGATAATAACTAGGAGTGTGAATTGCCTAGTACCTGGCGATTTGATTTGAATCACGATTCATAGGTCACGATTCGATTCGATACTGATTAATCCCGATACAAATCTATAAATTGATTATTGCGATATAACTCCAATTAAGAAAATACAAATCAGTAAACTTGTACATGTACACTGCAAGATTTGTATGAAAATGTTTTTATTTATCTGAAAATTCAGGCTTATAACTGAGCCACTGCATTTAACAAACAGATGGAAGTCTGTTTCATTTTTGAACAGCACTGAAATAAAATATTATGGCTTAATGTTCCATTAATATAACATTCTTCCATGCTTAATGTGTGAATCCTAACCCTGAGTAAGACATTTTGTTGAATATTCCCATAAAGAATGTATGTTTAAAAATGATTCGGCTGCATATTGAATCGATTCGAGAATTGCGTGCTGTAATATTGCGATATATTGCCGAAACGATTTTTTCTAACACCCCTAATAATAACCCAAATCATTTCGCAAGTTGTTGCATAAATAGGTTATATTACTTTATAATGCCGAAAACGGTGCTTGCAGGCATTCCATGTTTTCTTTTGCGTCAGTCACTTCAACAAGAAATTGAAGAAAACAATTTCCCCGTGGTTGTATACTACTAGTTACTGGCTTTCTAACACACTCTAAAAAACGATTTAAAATCCTTTTGATAGTAAACTGGAATCCAACCCGCAGCAACAAGAGAAAACAAAGCGGTTTATTAACTTGTTTACAAGCATGATCTTGCTTACTGGCTAAGGCATGGGATCCATTTTCCTCCCCATTGGCTGCACCCTCTCCGTTCTTGGTGCTTCCCTGGGGCCCCGTGCCGCTGCCACTGCCTGCTGCCGCCTGCTGTTGCTGCTGGGCCAACTTGTCCCTGTAGGCCTGCTGCCTGGTTTGGACTACGTCGGGCATCACTGCGTCGATCAGGGACAGCGACTCAATGGGGCGCCCGTCAAAGAGGGTCCCATCCTGTACACACCAAGAAAAGAAAAGAAAAAAGAAGAAGAAGATGGAAACGATTAGAGAAAGGTGCTATTCAGCTCTTTTACTCCAGATGACGGGAGTCGCAAAATTAAACCGTGTGTCCATGTAAAGATGACGACTGACTTCATTGATGCTGACTTCAGCCTCCACATACTGCAGGCCCTTCTGGATGATAGAGATGAGGGCAGCAGGGGGCACCAGGGCTCCATTGATGTTGGACTGGCTGATGTGGCTCTCTATGCCAAAGGTGAATGCCGAGTGCGAGAATCCTGGAAAACAACAGTGGAATGTTGTTCAAGCGCGGTTCCAAATACGGATAGGTCAAGAAAAACGACATTTTCGGTGAAATCAACATGTACTTTGGCTATGCCTACACGTGCACAGTTGTGTTTTTTTTTTTTTTGTGAAAACAATGCCTGAGGCTATAGAATATTTTAATTGATTATTCTACCAATTATTATTATTATTTCTATTTTATTTCAAACATTTAAAATGACAACACAACAAAAGAGCATAATTTGACATGACAGAGACGTTTAACCAAGCTATTGAACAAAACAAGTATGAAATATAGTTGTTTTCGTTCTCCATAAATAATAATAATAATGACTACCCCCCCCCCCCAAAAAAAACATTTACAAAAGAAAAGAATTGATGTTTGAAATGGAATAGGATGAAGGCAAATGCTCATCTATTCCCATCACGATTTTACCTCAACTTATTACTTCATTAACTCATTATTCGTAAACATTGTACTTTCAACCACTGTTTTGTTATTCCTCCACCCTAGAGTATTTCGCAATTTTTAATTGATAAATACTTGTACTTTTTAAAAATATTTCCTCAAAACCATTCCACAAAACCACTTCACAGATCAAAATGCACATAGCGGTACTTTTGAGTTTGAGTTGCGAGCATATTGTTTAAATTTCAATTCCCCTCTCAAATAATAACCCCCTTCTCTCTCTGTAAATTGTTTTTGTATGTTGCCTGGAAGCATTTTATTATTTGCCCTATACATTATTTGTCCAGTGTTAATATCTACCAGATCCCTGAATTTGAATGTGCGTAATTTTAAAAAGGGTTTTGTAGGAACTACCCCAAACTTCTACACATAATGATTCAAATATGGTAATATTAATGAACAATACAAAATATACATTGCTTTGTCATTTAATATGTGTCTGGCCTTTCCCAACAATCCAATAGTGCGTGCTACCTTTGCCCTAACATGTTTTATATAGGGTGTCCAGCAGATTTTGTCATCAAGAATCACACCCACAAACTTGCTTATCCCATTTGTTCATTGGGATTATCCCTTCGATTAATCGAGTATTCAGACTTTTGTTGCCTTATTAAGTAACAAATATGCATGTGAGATGCAGGCTGTATCGTCTACTTGGGGTCACCATCATTCTGTGACTGAGTGTGTGTGGTTTTAAGTTGGCTGCCTAGCCAAGTGAGTATCAGGTGCGTCAGTGAATGAGTGCACAGGTGAGAACTAAGGATGCTCCGATCCGATATGTGGATCGGCTATCGGCCCAGATATTGGAGGGAAAAATGGTCCCGATCCACACCCTGATCCACAGAGGCTTATTTTGCACGTTCACGTCTCTAATGACGAAGTGAAACGGGGAATGGTGAGGTCAATATGACCCCTTTGCTACGTTGGCACAGTGTCTGTCAAAATTGCACTGGTGGAACTCGCTGCCTCGCCGCCATCGAGGGGACCTTCGCGAGAGCGAGCGGGGACTGGTTGGTCTCACCGCTGGCCAAGCGGGGACCGCCGCTCTTTCTCTCGCAAAGGTCCACCGTCGCCCAATCGGGGCCTGCCTCGCTGCTGCCGCGAGTGGTGGGTTGTGTGGGAAGCGGCAACAGAGTTCTTTCTTTACTTGCAGACGTAAAAGACTGTGTAGAAGACAGAAGCAAGTGGCGCAGGAGCCTTGGCCACATCAAACTCATTTTGTAAACAGAAGCGCTTGGAATCAGGCGAGCCTTGGCCACATTATGCACAGTTGAAACATTAACACTGCTCTAATGTAAGAAAAGAAAAGTGCACCGTCACTTAAGTAATGATTACATTCATTCAATATATGTATTGAAAATATTGAATGAAAATCATACTCCAATAAATGTTCAAAAAATATGTAGAAGACGTTAAAGAACATCTAAAAGCATTTTGAGTTTTTTTTTGTGGAAATATATTGAATATTATTGCGGGGACTAGTGCAAGGACAATTTAGTATGGATCGGATTGGTATCTGCCGATACCGAACCCAAGGTACCGGTATCAAATCGGTAATGGAAAAAAGTGGATCGGAGCATTCCTAGAACTTAATGGTTGGCTGATAAATGGCTAAACTGTTAGCCAGTCAGTTGTTGTCGACGCAGCTTTTGTATCAATGTGTCTATGAGGAAAACTGATCCATACGAAGCTTTGAGGCACTGACTATTTTTTAGTAATCAAATTATTCCAGTCATTTGAGTAATCGTTTCTAACCCAAGCAGATTAAAAGATAAATTCAATTTAGGCCATCTAATGCATTTTTTGAAACGTCACCATCAAAAACAATGACCATCAGCAACATAAAATGGTAGTAAAGCGCAATTACTCCTGAATAACAAAGTTAACATGACATTAAAAAAAGAAAAGGAAGTGTATCACAGGAAAAAGACAACAATTTAAAAACAAGACATCATTTTTGCTATCTTGTGTTCATGTGGTCAAAGCCTCTTAGGCTACGTTCACACTGCAGGCAAATGCGACCCAGAACGGATTTTTTGCCCAAATGCGACCTGCATCTGACTTATTTAATTTTATGTCAGTCTGAACGTCTCAATTCTGTTTTTTTCATATCCGACCTGTGTCACTGTGATCCTAGATCGGATACGTATCCGAATTTTTGCAATGCGACCGCAGTCTGAATGGCCAGGTCGACGTCATCAAAAATCCAATATGCGCTCCGCGCCGGCGGGGACATTAAGCTTGATTTATGCTTGACCACTCGGCTCGGGAGATGTACGTGAATCGGCAAAGTTGTTTCGGGTAACAGTTGTGACTTGATATTTGACTTTAATTTGATCCCACTTAAAACGTGAAGTCTAAAGATGACATTTGTAGTGGTGATATTAGTAATTTGATGACGCCATTGTCCAAAAAGGAGACGTCTCCATGAGATGAGGCGCTCGAACAGGCTCGCCTCATTTTCACAAAATATTATTTCTACCCCTTCCCACATCATTCTTCTATAGCTATGAGATGGTAAAAATATGAGCCCCAACGACGGACTTATAAAAGTCCGTGGCCCTGACATGCTGAACCTCACGAGGTATTTACTTCGGCAAACACAGCGTTGTGACTGACGTTGTATCCCCTTTCTTCGTATGCGGGTCGTTTCGGGGGGCGCATTACGTCCGCACAGCAGACAGACTGAGGTCGCAATTAATAAGTAATGTGAACGCTTACGCCCAAAAAATCTGATTTCACCCAAAAATCGAAATTGAGCATTAAGACTTAAAATGTGAACGTAGCCTTAGTCCATTGAATTGAATTGATATCATATTTGTATTTACCTGACTCCTGCAGGTATCTGTAAACCAGGAAATTAACCTCATCACTGCTTATGCTCATTTTTATTCCTGGTCATTAAACCATTTGGTCAGCACACTACAGGAGCCTGGGAAAAGAAAGACAGGAAAACACATTTGCTTATTCACAGTTCATGTCAAAACACACCATAGGCTTAACAAAAATAGGGGAAACACACCATAAAAATACACAAAGGATGGCATTTCACACATTAAACAAGTACGAAATACTAAGATTACGCTGAAATTTGAGAGGGTGGGGGAAATGTGTTTTGCCCGCCAATAGAAACACAAGTGATCTTTCATTTGATGAAGAAATTAAGTTATTTTTTCTCCTAGCTGGAGGCAGGGAAACTGTTTACATTCATTAACCTACAACTGAAAATAATTAGTAGTAGTCTTCATGAGGCAGCCATTGCAGGATATTTCAAACCAAGTCTGGAATAGACGTCCTACCAGCTACCATAATAACACATCCCAGTGCTGTTGAAATGCGACTGTGGAAATAAACTTGGGCTCTGGGCAAGGGAATCTTGTTTCCATCATGCTGGAAACCCTTTCTGAAAAGTAGTCGAGAAGACAAAAACGGAAATACATATCGCCACTGTTGGTCTAAATATACTTACTATATATATTTTATATTTTTTCACAAATTGCAACATTTGGTTTACTCCTTTGTCTGTCTGTCTGTACAACCGACCCGCACAGCAAGATATGACCATTTTAAGAGATAATCGATTAGATGAAGGACTTTACGCTGTATGCGATTCAATGGTTACAATACAGGCAAGTGGCTCTTTTGCCGTCCAGCATCTCGGAGGGGGCGTTCCCATGAGGGCTGTGACGTCACGTGCAAAAGGTCAATAGCTTGACAACAAATCTATTAACTCTCTTGAATACTCAACTGTCTGAGAAGTAGAGCTACAACAATGAACTAGAAAAATTCCCGCGGAAATTTTGAATGGGACTGCTGACTCTTTGGTAATGAGCTGAACAGTTTAAAATTTAAACCACTGGAATCGGTCAAGAAATGTGGAAGTTAACCATAAACAACATCAACTAAAAGTATCTCACTGTCCCTGAAAATGTATTTAAAAAAATGTAAATGAGCTGAACAGTTTAAAATTTAAATGACTGGAATCGGTCAAGAAATGTGTAAATTAACCATAATCTAAAAATATGTCACTGTCACTTTAAGAGCGCACATCCATTTTTGACTTGGAGCCGTCACGCGCCCCACATTCCATTGAGATTGCATGAGAGAAGCACCCCTTCAACAAAAACCTCTCACGACTTAACGGTTGAAGATACAGATTCAAGAAATGGCTCGTTAGAACGGCAAGGGTTTGGGGAACACGAGCATGTTCTCATTTTCTTAATCGGATAAAAAATGACCAAATGAGAGCAGGTTGAAAACTTATGATTTATCAGAAATGGAGAGAGGAAGGCGCCTGAAATTAACATGTACAAGACAGGCGAATTAGTCCGACTTCTCTTGCTTAAGGTGAAAATAAAGGTACTAAATGACACCTTAGTCAAATAAAAGTTAGTTTGTCTGAAAGAAGACACTCGTGACTACAAAATGTGAGAATTTGACGTCTAGTGACAAAAGATCGTTGCCATGGTGACGAGTTGAAGTGACGTCACGCACCCACATTGCATTGAGATAGAATGAGAGAAGCACCCCTTCAACAAAAGCCTCTCGCGACTTAACGGTTGAAGATACAGATTCAAGAAAGGGCTCGTTAGAACGGCAAGGGTTTGGGGAACACGAGCATGTTCTCATTTTTTTAATCGGATGAAAAATGACCAAATGAGAGCAGGTTGAAAACTTATGATTTATTCGAAATGAAGAGGAAGAAGTCGCCCAAATTAACATGGGAGAGATAGGCGAGAGAGTCCAACTTCTACTCGCTTAAAGGGAAAATAAAGGTACTAAATGACACCTTAACCAAATAAAAGTTAGTTTGTCTGAAAGAAGACACTCGTGACTACAAAATGTGAGAATTTGACGTCTAGTGACAAAAGATTGTGGCAGTGGTGACGAGTTGAAGTGAAATTTTTTCTAATACATTATTTGGTTCCCGGCACTGGATGGCTAATTAGCCAACAGAGTGTGTGAGAAAGCTAATTCAGCCACTGTCTTTGAACCCGAACAGGGGGGGGGGCTTTCATTCCTTAAAAAAGATTTCGACACTGAGCTAAAGACGGGACAAATTCCTACAAAATGAGCTAAAATTCGTATCGGTCGGATAACGTATGCGCGCGCAGCGTGTCTTGGAAAAAGGTGCTTGAAGTGTGATTTTTTCCCATTCATTCCCAATGGGGAAATAATTTGGGAGTTTTTTGGGAATAGCGTCGCCAAGGTAACTGGGAATTCTTAGAAAAATAATAGCGCAGCGAGTCAGATCGAGCCGCATCGTTTGATACCTCATTTGTGCCGGTGCGATGTACGGTACGGGCCGCATTTTAGCGGAAAAATCGCTGGAATAATATATAATAATAATATTAACAACAAAAATAAACCACTGTCCTAGGTAGAATAACAATATGTGCCTGCTTGCTTCGCAAGCAGCCGCGAAGCCGCAAGCAGTCCCATAATCAGTAATAGATACAAATATATATATTTAAATGTGCTTGCACACATTTTATTATCGATTTGTTGTGTCGCACAATTATTATGTCACTGTGGTCGGGCCGGGCATCAGTATGCACCTCCTAATTAATGTATAAGGCGCCACTGTAACATCTGAGCCGTTGTGGTGGGGAGTGTCTGATTAGGTGGATTCAACATGTTCTATCGACGTCAGACCGTCGTGGCATTTGAGCCCTCAGATTGACCGTTAGCTAGCTAGCTAAAATATCGAGAATCCCCGTCGTGCTGCCATGAAAAGCAGGTTGGGGTATTTTTGATGAGATGCGCCATAACTTTTGGACTCCGTTGCCAACATCAGTTAGCTTTGACACTGCATTACCCACAATGCTTCTGTTTACATCACGGATTACCACTACTGCGCATGTGCGTCGCCAACGGGAGAAGCGGGAGACGAGGTGGTTTCAACTTTGAAGAGAAAAACAAAGCAACAAATAAATGAATACATGAATAAATGACTCATAGGCTATAATTCATGTCATTTTTATCTAAAATGCCCCAAAAAGGTATACCCTAAGTAAATTTAAAGCTGTTCTTGAACCATTTGGATTATAACCATAGTTTTTCTGTACAACACTCGGGCCGGGTTTAAATAAATCATTGATCGTCGTCATGAAGTCAACTAATCATGACAGCCTTCAACAATATGTTGAAGAACAATTTGTCTACAAGGGGGCAAACATGCACAGATGAAATTATGTTAATGTGACAAAATGCTTGCAGATACTGAGTACCAATACTCGTACAAAACAAAGTCTGTGTTCGTCGCGCAGCTATCAAGACTTTAACCTTAGAGTAATGAACAGCTCCCGTGTGCTCTCAACTCCGGTCGTCAGGCTAACGACTTGATTGAAACAAGCGATATATCATTGCGCAACCCAATGGATGGAACTTTTAAGTGTGCAACAGACTTTGCTTACTAGAAAAGCACTTGGGCCAATCCTCATGATGAATGCTAAACAAGTTGCAACGACCGCATACACCAGAGATAACGTTAGCCTCAACTGTGAACAGTATGTGTAAGGCTCATTTGTCGACTCAATATTTATCAAACTGTCGAGGCCAAGCACTCAAATTGCACTTCTTTTGCTCAAGATGGAGTGCTTGATATAGCATCATAAAGTACATTTTAACAGGGTTTGACATTAACGGTGGCCCATGGCCAAAATGCTGCTGTGCCGGGCCACCACAAATTTACAGGTTATGGCCACCAAAAATGGCCCAAATATGCTTTTTTTTATGTATTGGACTGATTACTTTTATCACCAAACCAATGCGTCAGACACAGGATGCTGTGAAGATGCAAGAAAAAATGCAATCAGCACACGCTTAACGGAATAAGGCGGCATGAATCTGGGTTAGCCTCATGTTGCTAGCTTTGGCCAGCTCAGTCGACAGTAGCCTTAATACATACCAGCAGCAACAGCAGGACCACGGAAGAGAAAAACAAGGGCGGTGAGTAATACAAAGTGACGCTTCGTCGCCAGATTATTATGTCTAATAATACCCGCACAAGAATGGTATATCAACTAGGGCTGCAACTCATTTTTTTAATAACATTAATAATCGATAAACGTGTTGATTATTTTGTCGTTTAATTGTTGAAACTTTTTTTAACAAGTTTCAATTTCCATCCCTGTATCTACAAAGACGATATCATTTTAGAACAACAGTGATTGAAAATGCAACAACTAAGGCTGGGTTTAAAAAAATTTTGGGGGAATAATCGATTTTCCTTTTCGAGGCTGATATCGATTCATAAAACCAGGAATTTATTATTTTCATATCTTTTCCCCATAAATTGACAAGAAAATAGCATTTTAAAGGCCACATTTTTTGCACACATCAGTGAATGTCATGCATGAGCAAGACACAAGATTCTGCATCCAAAGTCCTATATTAGCGTCAGAATGAATAGTATCGGCATAATACTTGTTAGTACTCACCGATACCACTGTTTAAAAGCAGTATTGGGGCCTCTGCCGATACCAGTATCGGTATCGGAACAACACTACTAATTTCTTCTTTAGAAAGTTGATAAGTGAGATGTTGGGCTATGAGACGAAGTGATGTCAGAACCACAGTAGCGATTATGACAGCTAAGCAGCACATTTGAATAAACCCGTTTTTTAAAAATTGATCAGCAGAAACTGTGTCAGGCTGTCAGCATCTAAGTGTGTAGTATTGAGTTGTGAGGACCTGTGTAGTTAACTTTTACTGATATGCAAAAGACGCACTAAAGTAAAATCACGTTAACAAGATACATTTTTTGCCTTAGAAAATGATCAAAAATCGTCCCACCAGTACACATGGATTAATAAAAAAAGAAAAATGCATAATAATTCTAGTGTTACCGGTACCTACATGTTATAGAAAAAGCCATACTTACATTCCAACATATTTAATGTCTATAGCCGGGTTTACATGGAGACTTTTTAGTCATTCCGACTGAAATCATTCCGAAAGAAGATCTCTGGTCACCTGTTTACATGTGACGTGATCCTTTCCGACCTGCCGTTTACATGCTCCCCCGTTGAATCAGATCAGCCCCGTGGCAGCCGCGGGACGCACGGACATCGATCACGTGATTTATAAAGATGGAGTTCATTCGTCATTTAGCACAGTAGATGTGATAGTGTTAACACTTTTATTGAAGCAACATCTTGATAAAAAACACGTTTTGTGTACTTAAAAACGAGTTCTCCTCTCGCAGTCAAGCTCTGGGGAGACGCCGCCATTTTAGTGGGTGGAAACGATGACGTCAAGACGCATTTATGTCAAGACAGAGCATGCGCATGCCGGACGAAGCCTCGCCATTCCGAATTAAGTATATACATGACGCTCATTCGGATTGACGATAGGAATATACTCCCCCTGTGATTCTGAATGAAATTCTATTCGGATTCAGCCTTTTCATTCCGATTGAGGTGTTTATATGGAGAAATTTCATTCCATTTGGATTCATTATAATCGGAATACATGGCTCTATGTAAACCAGGCTAATGTGAATCAAATCGGGCCCCTCTGAAATGAATCGACTTTGGAAATCTGAATCAATACCCAGCCCTAACTTTGACACAAATATTTTTTATTTAGTGACGCTCTGTGAATTAGATTTAATGTGACAAAGGCTTTGATCATTCACGTCATCCTTGAAAACGTTCCATTTCATCATATTCATGATATTTCGTTGTAAGGTCCATATTATCTATATTACCGGGAGACCATTGAAAAGTGATACAATGCTACCATCTGCTGGCCATTGTTAGTGGGTGTTTTGAGATTTTACAACCCCAATGACAAGGTAGCACTGCACAAATGTTATCCTGCCCATTGAGCAAAAAAACATAGTAAACGTTAATGAACATTTTTGGTGGCATTCATTTGGATTTTACTAAACGTCATTAAACATTTTTGGTAGTAAAATAGATAATTGCTATAAAATGAATAGTTTATTATTAGATGGCACTAATCCTAAACACTGTCTCTTTAATAGGGGTGGGAACCTCTGGGTATCTCACGATACGTTACGATACGATATGCAATACAAGCCTCACGATAACGACTATCTCACGATATGACGATATCGTGATTATTGATATATTGGTCAGGTAATAAATCCTCGATAATCTACAATAAAACTACTCAAGACATAAATTGATGTTTTTTCAATGAGAAAATAGTTTTTTGTACCATCACTGAAAATAAATATTAAAACTGGTGTCTTGTTCACAGTGAGTACTTTGGTGTATTTTTTTTTTAAACAAATACAAATGTCTTAGCAGAGACCACTTTCTGTGAACAAATTTGTGTCTTTCTTAACACTATTGTCATGCAACATGTCAGTCAGTTACATAGTGAATTGTTTCATTTTATAAACTGTGACATTTTTTTGTGTAACATTGCAAAAGTAAAT